>NW_027518695.1:58215000-58422500 GCF_043159265.1 Tasmannia lanceolata | reverse complement strand
GAGAGAGAGAGAGAGAGAGAGAGAGAGAGAGAGATTCTCTTCTTCAAGACACATCCACAACCGACAATGAAACTCCACCCCATGGTTACATCAAACTCACATTTGCAGAAAAAATACGGATAAAAAAAAAAAAGCCCTAAAATATTAGGGTTTCTGTGCTAATCATGATAATAATGTGAATGAAGACAAATAAAACTCCTACATCGAGGGTTTATGTTGGTAAAGAAATAAGGGTTTGAATGAAAACCTAATTTTCAGTTTTCATGTATGAAAACCCTAATTATTTGTTAGGGAAGATGAGGGCATTAGAGTCATTTCTTCCTCTCTGTCCACTCCGTCACATTAAAAATCCCATTGAAACCTCGGAGGTGTCATTGGTGAAGTCGATACCACGGGGTCAGAAGTGGAATTTGGCCATAGTTGAAGGGGTGTAAATGTAATTATCCCTAAATTAGAAAAACACAATTCTGATTCCAAAGGACTGTAAAAGAAAAAGATTAATTCTAATTTTTAGAATGAAAATCTCCAGAATTGTTGAAGAATTGGATTGCAGATTTTTTTTGGAAAAGTTTGGAAAGGAAAAGTATTTCTAAAATTTCCTACCACTTTTACATATGAAAAAAAAAAAGATAACTTGAACTAGAGTTTTTATATGGTGCCCGACAGTCAAGTACTGTTAAAATGGTACCACTCTTGATATTTGATCCAACAGCAGCAAACTTTTTGAGTAATTTTAAGAGGCTGCTGTTGGATAAAATATCAAGGGTGGTACGTCTCACGTACCATCTTGACGGGACTTCACGGTCGCCCACCATATAATTTCTTCTTGAACAAACCCTATTCAATTTTCATTTAGAGGGACCCTCACTTCTATGATGATATCACCATAAATTAACCATAAGCGTATCATTTCTTTCTAAATCATGGAGAGAAAAAATCGTGCAAAATTTTTTATTCCGTTGGAAATATTTTTCTTGCATTCCAAACAGGGCATGAAATCTCTTTCAATTCCACCAAAACATATTCTTACTTGCACATTTAGGCCCTGTTTGTTTTGGATTATGAGAATTGGCTGTCATTCCAAAACTGATTGTTGGGCTAAAATTTATGTTTAATTTTGAGCTAATCCGGTAAGCTAAAACAGAGGGGATGGATTGATTTATTTAGAGAAACCAGGCAACTCATACCGATCAGAAGGTACAGAATAAAGTCTTTTGGTCAAGCGGTACGCGCCTTTACGTATAGGGGTCTCCAAAGAAGGCAATTCTTTGGACCAGTCCAAGGTGCCAAAAAACAGTTTTGAACTCACAAAGTGCATTTATAATCACATGGAAAACTATCAAACGGTTCAAACAAATATAGAATTAACTGCAGTTTGTTAAAATGGACCAATGGAAGTGCCTTTGTAGATGATTTTTTGCAAGGGCACCCTTCAGTTTATAATTCCTCAACGGAATAGGAATGAAAAAAAGGAAATTAATTAATATTTGAATAAAAACCCTAACACCCGGTTTGTTTGAGATTGTGACAACCGATTGTGGGCTCCAAATCGATTATTGGATTCAAAATTAAGTCTAATAATCGGTTTGAGGCGCACAATCGGTTTTCAGAATCTAAAACGAACAGGGCAGAAGGTAGAAACCCGTTTTATTCTAATAATTGTTTCCAATGCAAAATGCAAAAGAAATTTTAGAGAAAAATTGAGAAGTGATATATTCGCCCTTTTTTTATTTCCCTAGTAAATATATCATTTCTCCAGTAAATTTTGAGTCCGATTAGCCTTTAGGTCCGGACTTTGATGACATGGGGGAGACAGGAGTTTTCAAGCATTATGTTGAAAGGAACAGGGCCTTAGGGCTACTAGACTCAACCCGGTAAAGTTAGCATTATGTTGTTTCGATAAAACCCACTTTTTTATGAGAAAACGTTTTCTACACACTACACTAGCTTAAAATATAGTGGATGGCATATTGTTTGGGTGATCCAAACCATTCATTTGATTGGCCCTCACATAGATAGGGTGTCCACAAAAAATCAGCTCCATAGGATCATCCCAACCCTACAATTTGTGGAGGTAAAATGGACGTGTATAAACCTTCACAAATCTGTCCATTTTTTGCTTCCACGGTTCGAAGGGTTAGGATAATCCTATGAAGCTGATTTTTTGGGCACACCCTATCTATGTGAGGGCCCATCAAATGAATGCTTTGGATCACCCAAACAATGTGCGCCCCCATTGTATTTTAAGCTAGTGTGTAGATAACTAATGTGGGTGCTTAAGAGGCAAGAAGAAGAGAAATTACAAATCAAGAAGACAACTTAGAAAAGAAGATGAAAATGGGAGCAAAGCTCAACCCAATTGATATTTCATCAATTACATAAGTTTATCAACATCCAAAATTCCCTCTAAAGATGGTTTCTAACTCTTTAAATAAAAGAAAACCAAAGCAAATTCGTTCAAGCTCCTCCACTAGTTAGCTTAGGGACTAACATAACATTAATTGCATTGGAACTCACTAACTTTGACTGTTTTGGGAACCCACAGACACAGTCCACTAAAACTGCTATAACTTTCTACCCTCTTGTCCAATTTTCGAGCACAACTACTTGTTGGAAAGATCTCAAAGATACCTACAACTTTGTAGTTTACTACTTTCCAGAATTCTTCAATTTAGAGGTCAAAAAAGAGGTTAAAAAATGGGCCAGCAACGAACTCCACCAAAACCACCTAGGCATGACATGGCTGCCATGTCGGCAATCTCCGGGTGAGAAAGAACTCGCCCACGAGTTCTCATCAAGCTCTCCATGATAAGTTGTCAAGTCTTTAACATTGAAGTTGGGTGAGTATTGATATTTGGAGGGAGCTCAACCTTGAATGCATTATCCCCAATTTTCTTAAGCACTTGAAAAAGGGGCATCCATACGATCTTGAAATTTGCTAAACTTTCTTGGTTCAAGAAAACTCGCCCTCGAAACTTGAAGTATCAAAGATTGATCATCAATTGAAACTTCCCTAGATCAAACTCCGCTTCATAATATCCATGAAGAAGTGATAATTTGTCTAGATTTTGAACATGTTTGAATATATAAATATCAACTGTGAGCTTCAATGTAGGATCAAATAAAAATGGATTGATGTAATTGGATGAAAAAATCGATGTAATATTTTTCCATTCACCCATCACTTCAATATCTATTGGTTCACCTAATATGCAATCGGATCCAATTTCTTTGGTGATGAATTCATTGAATTGCCGTTGAAGTTTCTTGTACTCCTCGTTAGTTTCAACAAGTAGAGCATCGAATTTACCATTATCATTGGTCTCTTGATCAAATTCGTTCTTGGAAAAAAAAAGTTACTCCCATACCATTTCTTGAACCATGCAATCCGATACGGCTTTGGATGTTGTTCAGTTTTGAGCTTGTGCTTGTTCACCATTTTATGAGATACGATGTTCTCACAACTCCCACCATCGATCACAATGGAGCAAGCCTTGTCATGAGATTCGCATCGAGTCTTGAAAATATCGGAACGAAGCCAATCATCATCGGATTCAACCTTTGGTGTAGCAAGTGCTCTTTAGATCACCAAACTTTCTCCTTTTTCAGGTTCGATTTCTTCATTTTGTATGCCATCTTCCTCAACATATATGGGTTGATTTGAATAGTCAATATGATTCTCATCATATATGGGTTGATTTGAATCATCAAGAAGATCCTCGTCATTTTCTTCATCACCGAACGCAACTACTTGCCTCTTTGGACAATCTTTGAAACGATGGCCAACTTGACCACACTTGAAACAAGTATTTGAATTGTTGGGACGATTGGGCTGATTTCCAACTTGATGTGTAGGGGCTGATTTTGTAGAATTTTTGTTGAAATATTCGGACCTTGACTTTGTACCTCCACCATGTGAAGATTCACCTTTGAAAGAAGGATAAAGACTACGAACATCCACATACTTTTTAGCACCACGACGAGAAAGCTTAGCCTCCACCTTCAAGGGTAGTCGATAAGCATCATTGACGCTCAATGATCGGTGCATTTCCACCTCATCACGAATGGAAAACTTCAAACCATCAACATAACTTGCCACAAGTTGATCTTCACCCTCTTGAATATCATTACGAGCCATGAGTTTGTAGAATTCTTCGGTGTAGTCCAACACACTCTTGAATTCTTGGCGTAGGTTGTTGAATTAAGAAAAGATAATTTGGGAAAAATCCAACAGAAGAAATTTCTCCTTAAGCCTTGACTTCATTTTGTCCCAAGAAGAAATCTTACGCTTTCCTTTCCGGATTCTCATTTCTTGAACTTTATCCCACCATATTGAAGCGTAGCCATGAAGCCTTGTAGCCACAAGCTTGATACGTTGGCTTTTGGGTGTCTTCTTGTAATCAAAGAACTTCTCAATGGCACTAAGCCATTCAAGAAACTCTTCGGGTTGTAGACGACCATGAAACTCCGGGTTGTAGACGACCATGAAACTATTCGGACCTTGACTTTGTACCTCCACCATGTGAAGATTCACCTTTGAAAGAAGGATAAAGACTACGAACATCCACATACTTTTTAGCACCACGACGAGAAAGCTTAGCCTCCACCTTCAAGGGTAGTCGATAAGCATCATTGACGCTCAATGATCGGTGCATTTCCACCTCATCACGAATGGAAAACTTCAAACCATCAACATAACTTGCCACAAGTTGATCTTCACCCTCTTGAATATCATTACGAGCCATGAGTTTGTAGAATTCTTCGGTGTAGTCCAACACACTCTTGAATTCTTGGCGTAGGTTGTTGAATTAAGAAAAGATAATTTGGGAAAAATCCAACAGAAGAAATTTCTCCTTAAGCCTTGACTTCATTTTGTCCCAAGAAGAAATCTTACGCTTTCCTTTCCGGATTCTCATTTCTTGAACTTTATCCCACCATATTGAAGCGTAGCCATGAAGCCTTGTAGCCACAAGCTTGATACGTTGGCTTTTGGGTGTCTTCTTGTAATCAAAGAACTTCTCAATGGCACTAAGCCATTCAAGAAACTCTTCGGGTTGTAGACGACCATGAAACTCCGGCAAGTCAATCTTGACGGTGTCGAAATCACGACAGAACCTTCCCAACCTAGCCTCCTCACGAGTATTGGCGAAGGGATTCACATCGGATTCATCACTAGAACCTCCACGACTTGATCCACTAAGCTCGCTACGAGCCTCTCGGCATTCAAGACGCATGGTAAGTTGTTCAACTTTTCTTTGAAGCACTTGAAGTTCATCTCTCAAATCTTTCATCTCTCAAATCTTTCATCATTTGGTTACCACGCCTTCCTCTACCTCTTCGTGCTGCCATGAAAATCAAATCGAAGCTAGCCCAAGAGAGTATTGTTGGCTTTGATACCATATAATGCGGGTGCTTAAGAGGAAAGAAGAAGAGAAATTAGAAATCAAGAACACAACTTAGAGAAGAAGATGAAAATGGGAGCAAAGCTCAACCCAATTTATTCCATCAATTACATAAGTTTATCAACATCCAAAATCCCCTTTAAAGATGGTTTCTAACTCTTTAAATAAAAGAAAACTAAAACAAATTCGTTCAAGCTCCTCCACTAGTTAGCTTAGGGACTAACATAACATTAATTGCATTGGAACTCACTAACTTTGACTATTTTGGGAACCCACAGACACAGTCCTAAAATTGCCATAACTTTCTACCCTCTTGTCCAATTTTTGAGCACAAATACATGTTGGAAAGATCTCAAAGATACCTACAACTTTGTAGTTTACTACTTTCCATAATTCTGCCATTTAGAGGTCCAAAAAAGAGGTTCAAAAATGGGCCAGCAACATTACTGCAGGAATGCACCTTGGAACTCCACCAAAACCACCTAGGCATGACATGGCTGCCATGTTGGAACTGCATCAGTAACTTACCTACACTAGTGTGTAGAAACCGTTTTCTCCTTTTTTATTTATAAACTCATAAATTGTCACACGTTTTGATAACTACAATTGTAATTATTCCTTAAATATTTGAATTGATATTGGCACCTATTTTCTATTTTCATAAGGGAAATGTTATCAGCACTACTGTATATTGATGAGGGCACTCCTCACTTTATTAAAAGTACGTTATGGTGCGCACTATTGGATGATCCAAACTGTCCATTAGATAGGCCACAGCCTAAATAGGTTGTGCCCCAAAAATTATTTCCATAGGTTGATCCCAACCCTCCGATCATTATAGTAGTGCTGATACCATTTCCCTTTCATAATTATAAAGTTTATGTTTTCATTCTATAAAATTACGTTTGTCACAACTTATACTCTAGAATAATTTTTTTTCATTACCAGAGAAGATGATTTGATTCTAAAAAATTAAAATAATAATTCTCAGAAATGAGTTGAGAAACATGATTCTGATTCTAGAAAGAATTCCAAAGAATAAAAAATGATTCTGATGTCAAGAATGGGAATCAATAGGATGGTTAAAGAACCAGTTTCTCATAATACAAGTCGGCAGGGCCAACGTACTACTTCTCATTGGCGGGATATCAGATCATAGCCTCTGTGAGATATAACATGAAATCCAAACTAAATACTTTCCCCAATCATGGTCATAAAACATATCCGAAGCTTATCATAAATAAGAAATTAGAATCTCAAAAAACATGCTAGAATTTAATATAGATAACAATTTGTCACAAAACATATTTTGGTATTTTCATGAATAAAATATCCAGGTCTCAAGTTATTTCCAAATAGTAGAAATCTTGATAACACAATAGTTAGAAATCCTTTTTCAAGACATGCACAGCAATACATGTAAAATCATGTTGTCAAGACATGCGAAGCAAAAATGGAAAATCTTTCAACAAGACATGCTAGACCCGGTTTGAAGTTGAGAAAATCCGCTAGGTAAATCTGATCCGATCGTGCACAAATTAACAGAAAAGTAAAATAAGAAAACAAGCCACAAGATGAACATTGAGATTTTACATGGTTAGGCCAATTCCTTTCCTTGCTTCTCTCACCCAAGACCGTACTCCAAGAGTAACAAGAGAAAAAAACCCCGAGAACCCAAGAATCCAAGAAAACACCCAAGAAGAAACCCTTTTCTTCTCTCTTTCTCTCTCTTCTGCCTCTCTTCTTCTCTCTCCTCTCGCGTTCCCACTCTTGCCCTCCCACATATATTTACAAAGTTCTGTAAATCTATCTTTTCATGTGCTAATCCATAATTGTCGACTATGAATCCTCTTCCAATTAGGTATTTTCTTTCCTATTTCCCTCCTACAATCTCGTTCCCATTTGAATGGATTCTAATGGAGTTCACTCCCCATATTATAGGAAGTGAATGGAGTTTTCTCTCTGGTTTTTATTGTGAGATAGTTAACACCATATGCTTTTTTTTAATGGCAGGATAACTTTTATTAAACAGAAAAGGGAAAGGATAAACCTATATACTGAGAATATCTGAGTAAACCCCAAAATAAAGATAAAAAAATATTAAGCATAACCAAGTCATGGGGAAGAAAATAAAAAATCTCTAAATAGGCATAGCTATCACAGAATGAGCAATGCGAACAGCTTCGTCCGAAAGGGAGATACATCCAATCATTCATTTCAAGTAATCCAATGAGGTGAGAGAATGTCCATCACGTCGAGGCAGGCCGACTGTATTGTAACAAAGGTTTGATCACCACTATATTGTGACAAAGATTTGAAGGTCCCGATATATCTACCATCAGGAAGTTTTGAAATATTCTCAAATAGATTGGACACAGTGATATACAACTACGATGACAGGATAGAAAGTTGCTAAGATAGTCTCTTGGACTATCGTTAAAAAAAAAAAAAATATTCCTGTCTGTAGGACTCATTTTTTTTAATTAAAAATTGACAATTGGACTCTTACTCTTTTTTTTTAATAAAAAACTGTCTATTGGACTCTTCTATTTACAACAACCACATTTTGAGCCCTACATGTGCCTCGTTGATGTGAAAAGATACATTCATCCGACCGTGTACATATCCACCCTATTGTTGTTCAGACCACCTTGATTGGATGATCTTAGCCAATTGACTTATTAGGCCTCCTTTAGGATTTCCCCAACAGAAGTTTAAAGATTGATTTTCACAAGGCTTAATCTTTCAATGATTGTAGGACTTAGGGCATGAGACTGTGGCTTTGTGTTGCAACTACAAGGTTTGGGTTCAATCCATGCCTGTATACCTCAGAGAAAGAAAAAGACTAAAAGATCAAACAGTGTATAGATGGAGCTTGAAAAAAAAATTAGGTTGTGCATCCAAAGGCATTCAAAATAGAATTGCTAATGGAAATTTCATTGTTGGCCCTTTGGATTTTTTTGTTGCTATAAAGAATACTGTAATGCAACCGTCTAGACTTTTTTCTATGCTAAAAAACAAGAACAACATGCTCTTTCATTTCATAAATTCAATCACAGGCCAATCTATGAGTCTCCTTTAAGCATAAAACCAATATGACAGTACAAAAAGAATAACACCATACATATTTATATTGCAATCATGAATTGCATGCAAACCAATCATAGCTAAGTTTGTGGGGAGATAACATAACCATACATTATTACCTTCTGGACAGAGGGCCGCAGATACACATAATCTGACATTTTGTACTTTTTTCCAACTAGAGAAGGGTGCCGACAAAATTCGCTAACCTGAAATGGAAAGATTCGCTAACCTGAGATGGAAAGATTAACATGTAAGTTGAATTTATATTACTTGAATTTTAGCTCAAATTGATACATCCTTGATTTGTTGCATTGTTATATTACATAAACATAGAATTTCCAGAGAAATAACTCCATGGAATGTAAAGTTGGAGAAAAAACTACAGTACGACAAGTTCCTTACCTCATGTTCAACTGAAGCAACATCCAAACAAGTGACAAATTCAAAAAGTAATGAGTATTTAATGGAACGGTAACTGAATATTTAAGAAAGTACCCAATAGAGAAACAACATTAAAATGAATTTAATCACCACCAATCTTGATTCAAAATAAGTTATACACTAGTACACTTGCAATGGCAGTTAGGCTGCTGATAAGAAACTTATTTGGCCCCACTATTATTTAGTGAAGATTAAAACAATATATGGCCTTATGTACTTTTTCTTCATGTCCTTGATAATATCCAACAAAGGTTGAGCAAATCTATCCGACCAGCAACAGTTTCACCAATTGATTTGATTGACCACCCAGTGGACATAGATCTATGGCTAGAATATGAGCAAGATGACATACTTCTCTTGGAACGTTGAGAATTATAATAAGATGATAGAATTTGCGCATACTGTTTAATCTCCATGGACATGCACATTTCTGAGAGATTTACTCTCTCAAGGATAGATACAAATTTTGCAAGATTGTTCATATTTTTTCAGTCTCAGAAGAGGAAAGAAAAGAACTAAATTCTTAAGGGGTGCTTGTTTGGCATCTAGATTTCTTTAGTTTAGTTTTTCTATGTGTTAGTAGGACATTGGTATAGGCCAATATGTAGAGATTTTTATTAGCAAATTCTTAACGTTTTGAACTTCCAATTCTGTTTACTGATGCAACCTAATAATATAAGTAATCATGGACAGTGTTTTAATATATTGCTCTGCTCTCGTATACATGAAGGCGAGATTGTCAATACATTTCAGTGTTACATTGCAAGCGACACAATCAAATTGGTTCACTACTTACACTGTTATTTAGTGGTAGGTTAACAATAATATGAATGTCAGTAAATTATTTTGGTATTTGCTAAAATTTGCAGTCTCTCACTATTTTTTTTTAGTATATCATATGGATTCTCTGTTAGTACAGTAATGTTTCCTTCAATGTAAGGCCAGTATCAAAGAATTATTAGAAGTTACAAAGTGAATGCCAGCTCCATGCACTCATAGTACAACACACCCATATACCCGAGTATTGGAACAATTGGGATTCATACTGCCTGATAGGGTTGTGAAGAGTGGTCCCAACACCTTCGCCAGTTGCTCCAGACCGTGTTTTTGTTTGAGGCTTGGAGAACATGGGGTTATCGGGCCCCAAGTTTCCAAAACTAAAAATCAAAAAATAATTTATTGAGTATTTGAATTTATTGTCCTATTTTACTCCAAGTAAAATAAGTTTTATCCAATACTTTAGAATGTCTTGCAACCATTTTATTCAGTAGGGTGACTGGCCATGTCAACTCAACTCAAGGCCATGACTAAAACCTGGTAAGCTTTCTGAATACAACCACACGCCTAGGCTACATTATTATTTTTAAAGATAAAAATATAACATTTGAAAATAAAACCCTGTGGTACAGCAAAATGGAACGAGATGTCCCAACAAAGAAGGTACCCAGCAGGTGACTACAAAGATTAACAACTCTATAACCCAACCACTATGCCTAAGAAAAAACTAAATTTCAAAGAACCTGCCATCATGAAAACAGTGCCTGAAACAAAACAGCAACACAAAATGGATGAAACTTTCGTTGCGTGGATATCTGTAGCAGGATGAGGACAGGACCAGCAACACCTCTGACGTGTACCACGAACTACTGCAATGGGAGGGTGTTCTCAATGCTCTGCAAAGAGCTCTCCACGCTCTCTCCTTTGGTTCCTATTTGCAGATGTCGAAATCTAGTTGAAGAATGTTGGACTAAATTTGTATAGATAGAATTCTAACAGCCTTTTTGCTAATCTCCAAGGTCCATAGGACATTCTTCTACTACATCAATTGCATGGATCATCTTTGACTATAAGATTTCCAAATAGTTCTTCCTTGAAGATACAAAGAGCCGCCAAGAGTTCTACTTCATTAATCAATTGTAATCTTTGTTTATCTGTTTTTCATATAATAGAAAATTGTCATCTCTCCCATGGATGTACGCACCATTTTCAAACCGCATAAAACACTTGTGTTTTCATTATATTACTTTTTTGTTTCCTTTTGTACGTGAGATAGAATTAGGCCTGTCAGATTTCTTTTTTTTTTTATGGGCACCTGTCAGATTTCTACAACTCCTATTCATCTAGGGGGGACCAAAGCCTCCAATAAAATGATGCAAACTTTAAATTCATACCATCCAATATGCACAATTGAAGATAAATTGGTGGTAGGGCTCAACAGATGAAGAATCCAAAAGGGCTCAACTAGTAAGATTTCTAGGGCCGGACAAAACATGGTTTTGGTGTTGAAAAGCATACTACTGTTGCTCTGTTGCATCTGAAGCATCAGTCTTTCAAAACATGGTTTAGGTGTTGAAATGCATACTACAGTTGTGCTTTAGAATACACACTAGCAAAGCAAAGAAAAATTGTTAACATTCACAGAGCTTCAAAAAACAATTTTGGCTGTGCATCTAGAGGCATTTTACATAGAATTGGTAATGGAGATTTCATTATTGGCTATTTGAATTTGTGGTAGCTATTAAGAATATTGCAATTCAACTCTCTGGACTTGTTTCTTCTTCTTGTTTTTGTTATTCTAAAAAACGAACCACATATTCGGTCAAAAGACAATTCATGAGGCTCCTTTAGGAAATCCTGAAGCTTCAGACCAATATAACAATACAAAAGGAAAGGACAACGTGCTAATGGAAGATGCTGTGTTCTTCACTTATTACATAGACAGCGAAAAATAGTTTGTCAGCATCAAAATGTATGCAGATTTATCTTTGTGGTTGGTAAGGAGCAAATCATGAATTTCATAGTAACCAAGCATAACTTTCTTTGTACAGAGGTACGTATTGGTTATTACATTCTATACTTACATGATGTTCAAGATCCGTTCCAGACTGCATATTTAGATAATATGCCATTTCTATTGTTGCATGAGAGAATGGTGCCCTGAATTTGCTTAACCTGAAATGAAAAGATAAGCATGTAAGTTGACATATATATATTCCTTGAACTTCACGTCAATTTGGTGCGAATTTGATTTATTGCTTAGATGGAGTACAAAAACATAACAATTTTGAGAGAAATAAAGTCATGGAATGTAAAGTTGTAGAAAAATAACAGGATGAAAATTCTTTTCGCTGTCATGTTCAACTAAAGCAACATCTAAACAAGTAAATAATTCAAACAATAATGGGTATTCACAAAAACGTAACTGAATAATAAAGAACTGAATGACCTTGTACTCATAGTTATAATTTGTTGGAAGAGTCTAGAGTGAGACAACAACAAAATTTTTGAGTAAAATTTTTGAAAGAGGACAATATGATCTGTGTGGCATTTCCATTTTTTGGAGAGAGATGGATTAGATTTTTGAAAAGAAGATAGAATTGAGAACTATATAGAAGAGGAGGAAGGATCTATGGCTTCAAAGGGTGTAAGAAGGAAAAATGTGCATCTAATAGGAGGTTAAACTAAATCCCTTGTTACGAGAACTTGATCCCTATGCTATGTAATGGTGTAATATCTTCTATAGCCATGTGTGTGTGTGTGTGTGTGTGTGTGTGTGTGAGAGAGAGAGAGAGAGAGAGAGAGAGAGAGAGAGAGAGAGAGAGAGAGAGAGAGAGAGAGAGAGAGAGAGAGAGAGAGATCCTTCACAGGGAAGAATAATCTGTTTCTCTTTGTTCTATTAATGAGCTTGACAATGAATTTTCCATGAAAGAATTTACCAAAAAATTGAAATACCATAATAAACAGAAATTAACATGCAGGGATAGGCAGAGATAGATGACATGTTTGAAATGTTCGCTAGTGCAGAATGTTCAACAAAGTCAAACTAAGAAGTGGCTAGATCAAATCCGAATCAAGTCAATGGCGACTTTCTTTCCAAGCAGAGGGAGAATGATGTCATCCAAAGTGATGAATGGAAAGACCACATTCAAGGTAAAAAAGATAATCTCATTGGATGGCTTTTGATGCAATCTAGTTTTGGTTTTTGGCAAGATGTTCACTTGTGTGGCGTTCTAAAATGGTGACTTGAATGAAAACCCAATGGCGACTTTCTTTCCAAGCGGAGGAGAATGCAGTCATCCAAAGAATAGAAGTCACATGGTTCACAAGGAGGAGGGCATCTTTGCCATTTACCATGATAAAAGTGGACGAAATTAAAAAGAATAAAAAAGAGAGTAGAAAAGGCTTTGTTGAGTTGAGTTGAAAAGAAAGAGTAGAAAAGGAAGTTAACATAAAAAGGAGGCATATTGGTAAGTCTGCTGTCAGTTGGTATGATTAGGGGTGGACTGGAAGTTTCAGGCTACAGGCTGTATGGTTTTTTACACTTGTGGGATGTCTCGTACCCTCTCTTGTATTTACTCTTACAGCAATAAAAAAAACTGTTAAACTTTAAAAAAAAAAAAAACATAAAAAGAAGGAATTTGAATAGAGAAAACAATGATGGTCAATCTACTGTGACCACATATTGCGGGTCCAAATGGTAGTTATGAGTTGTCAATCGTTGACCTATATGCATTGTAGATTGTTTTTAGGATGAATGCAGTTAGTATTTGAATTTTCCATGCATTGTAGGTTGCATAACTTTACCTTTCATAGTTTGCTACTCCTTATAAGTTGTTTGAAGTCTTTAATGATAGCCTATATCAGATAAGGGAGTTGGTTCATGTATGGAACTTTTGATTGGTATGACATTTATACTCGTAAGATTGAAAGCTGGTAATTTTGATGAAAATAGAATTGACGAGCAGCCTTTCTTCCCTTCAACTTCTGGTTGATGTTAAATGATATGTGATTTGTACCTATGTCCTTCACATCCTTCTTTGCGATTTGTACCTATGTTCTATCTATTTGTATTTGGATAGCTTTGAATTTTCGTCAAACATGTAATAGGAGAAATAGTCATCGTTTGTTTCTCGGAAGTAGGCAAATCAAAATTTAGTAGTTTTTTTATAGTTTAGAAATTGCTTTTTCTGAGTTTTCTAAGCAAAGAATATTATTAGTTACTTAAGTTTCAATAGTTATAGCGTACCAAGGAGACATTTTTTGGGGTTCATTTAGAAAGTACTATCAGTCTAGGACTAGAAACTTATGGTGTAGACATTAGAAGAAGCTTTTTGTACAAGGACTCTCCACATAATTGTGGTAAGCTTTCAATGGAAAAGTTTATGATTATTCCCTTCAATGGAACATTTATTCACAAACAATTCATGATTGCTAATTTTAAAGGATCTTTATTATTGCTTCTATGAAAAAAGTTCATGATTTTGGATTTTTTTTATTTATTAGGAAATTTCTATAGGAATCACTAAAATTTTCTATCTCACTACTTCATTATTCCGATTCAAGTTTTTTGGGTGGGTAAGCTGGGGTTTGGGGGACCCCTACCAGGGAATTTATGAAAGAAAAGTATTATAATCGTATATAATGCTCTCCTGATCTATCAATGGATACATTATGAAAAGGTTCGAGGGGATGATAGGGAGAGGGATGTTCATCCCCTTGGGCAGCATGTTTTTGACAAATAGATGGCTGCAGCATTGGTTTCTCTTCATACATTAAAAAAATCTTCCAATTCATGTTGTGTTTACTTTTGATTTATGTCAGTTATACATTAATCATGACTACTAGATATGCATGTACCTAATAACTGTCTGAAGTTCCAGCAATCATGTTTTCATATTGGGCTCTGGAGGATTGGCATGAATCAACAGGGATTAATTTTTATACATTAAGGCTGAGATCAATAGGCAAATATGGAAAAAGGAACGATCAGTCCCTTCCAATGAAGCTTAATTTTTATATTTTGTCATGTAAGATGAACTCTATTTATGAATATGGATCATGCTATAATCCTCCTTCCAAAAGGTAAATTATAGTTACAAGCCAAGGTTTTGATTCTAATAGTAGCAGAAATAACAAAATGCAACAAGGATATTCCTATTGGGTAAGTCAAAGGGTCATCCCTGTGAACCAAAAAGGAGAAGATAGTATGGGCATTTGGAGGTTTGAATAAAGGAATATTTCTTTCTTTATGAAAATTGTCTGATCTCTGCTTCAAGGAAATTTAATCTAGTCTGGATATGGAGGTACTATGATGGAAGAAAGACAATTTTCTCTAGATGTTGCAAGATGACTTGACATTATTGGATAGGGTGGTTGATAGTTCAGGATCAAGAAAAATCCAAAACAACCTTGCATGTGATTTTACAAAAGCAAATTGGTCATTTGACTGAAATCCCTATATAGAACCTTAGTATGTGTGGACCCCGATCCGAGGACGGATGAGGGAACGGGTCTCTAACACCCTCCTCTAGATCTCCACAATGTGAAGGAGAGCTCTGCCAAGGAACTCTCGAAAATGTTGCCACCCTCACAGCATAGCATGAGCGGCGATATAAAAAGAAAGAGATACATCCTGATCCGGAGCCAGGGCTCGAAACCAAGATATATCTAAAAATAACTCAGAGTCGCCATCCATGGACACGCCATGGAACCAAAAACAAATGCTCTGTTTGCAATGGATAACCAGAGATACAAAAGGTCCGTGCCTGATGACGAATGGAGAAGGTCCGAAGAGCGCTCCCAATTCGCCCGAGTGCGAACACTTGGTCTCTCATGCCATTTATTATTAACCTCGAAGAGTTTTGGGCAAAAATCATGTGAAATGGGAAACAATCCTCAGGAATCGTCTATCTAAGCATGCATTTCCTGAGAATAGAAATAATAAGCACACAAAAAATAAATGAAAGAGGTGCCACCTATTTATCGCTAGATTATGAGTGACATACCTAACTGGTGTCTAAGTTCTGGTGAACATACACATGCGAGCTACAGCTAAAGGTATAGGTCTGCACAAGAAAGTGAGAAAACACAACAAAATACACAATATAACAACACAACAAATCCTAAGACTCTAAACGATTTAGCCCGAGCCCTCGGATGGTCTGATGTTCATCCAAAGAAGCCTACGTATCCCCGCCTCCACGAGAATCAAGGCAACGTAGTTCTTCGCACCTATTTTAAGCTATGATGCCTAAGACACCTAGACCCCTATCCTAGACTCGATCTAAAAAGACCAGACTAGTTATTAAAGCTTCATGAACGATTATTTAGATTTCAGTGAATTGTAGATTTTATGACACCCTATATGCCCTAGCTAAATGCAGGTTAGCCCTAAGCTAATGCAGGTGGTTCCTACAACCTATGTGTAACTAGGCTGTGTGTCCTAAGGAAAACAATGGGATCACTAACGCATCCTAGACCTAGTCATCAGTCGGTGATGTGAATCGCCAATTGACCGGACGGAGGCGCTCCTATAACTCTAGGACAAACCCCTAATTCTAACACAAACACAAACAAACCACACAACACATCAAAGACAAACTCAAAACTCTAAAACTCTTTATCTAGGGCAAACTCCTAACTCTAGAGGAAGATCTTGTTGAAAACAAGGTTTTGAAGAAAAATGGTTAAAACATTTATTTACAAAGTTTGGCTGGACTTGGGATGAAGATCCCAAGCTGCACTACGTACCTCGTGGAAGAGGATCAAGCCAACGTAGTTCGAAACGAACTCGCCTAATACGCTATAAAACTCAATACTTTAGAATTTTTTAAAGGTTTTTTATGTTTTCACCCTTTTGGTCAAAGACCGGAGGGAAAATACAAAAACAACACCCTATGGCCAAATCCTAGGGCTAAAAGGGGAAACTAGGCTCTAATAATACCATTATAAGAGCAAATGAGTCAAAGACTCTCTAATAACACCGCAAAGGACAAGTGAGTCAAAGACTCTCTGAAAGAAAAGGAATACGAGTCAAAGACTCTAACAATACCAACTAAAAGGATAAATGAGTCAAAGACTCTCTAAAAGAGAAGGAAATACGAGTCAAAGACTCCACTAACACCAACTAAAGGATAGATGAGTCAAAGACTCTCTAAAAGAAAAGGAAACACGACTCAAAGACTCCACTAACACCAACTAAAGGATAGATGAGTCAAAGACTCTCTAAAAGAAAAGGAAAACACGAGTCAAAGACTCCACTATCACCAACTAAAAGATAAATGAGTCAAAGACTCTCTAGAAAAACCAATAAGAGAAAGATTGAGTCAAAAACTCTTTAATAACACCACCTGAAAGACAAATGAGTCAAAGACTCTCCTATAACACCACCGAAAAGGCAAATGAGTCAAAGACTCTCCTATAACACCACTTAAAAGGCGAATGAGTCAAAGACTCTCCTATAACACCACCTAAAAGGCGAATGAGTCAAAGACTCTCTTATAACACCACCTAAAAGGCGAATGAGTCAAAGACTCTCCTATAACACCACCTAAAAGGCGAATGAGTCAAAGACTCTCCTATAACACCACCTAAAAGGTGAATGAGTCAAAGACTCTCTAATAACACCATTTATCAAAATCAAAGCAACCTCCCTGAGGTTAAGCTAAAAAAGAGGCTTGCCTCCAAAGGAGGATTTCCTAATGAGACAGAATATGCCTCCTAATACAGGTTCTAGTATCTAAAGAAGTCTAGAAGACTGCGCTAGTCCACCAAGAGAGCAGAAAAGAGCTACTAGGCAATCTCAAATTTCTATTCAATTCTTATATAAACAAATCAAGTACTAAGCAAAGAAAGACTTATAACTAAAGAGTACACAACCTGTAATAATAGCAATCATAGCATGATAAACAACATTCATTAGCCCAGACCAGCCGCTAGGTAGCCTAATGAAGTAAAAACAATATCAAACACTTCAAAGCCACACAAACCCCAATACGGGGACTCCAATGAAATCAGATGATGCCAAAGTAATCATCTGATTTCATACACATAATATTTCTACAAACCGCCTTGAAATCAAACAGTACTCATGTCGATAACATCGAATAGAGTAGTCATCTGATTTCCTTCTTCAATTAAACAATTTATTTTAATAAAAAATAAGTATGATAAGCTTTCAAGATAGTCTCACCTGAACAGTCCATTCATCTTCAGAACCTAACTCAAAACTTAACATAAAAGAAGAATCTTAAATTTTCAACAAATCATACAAATGAATGCAATGATATTTCTGATTTTTATAAATTTTGGTGCATAACAGGGGGCATCAACTTGTGCAGATTCAAGTGCCAAAACCGATGAGCCACAAAACACAAAGACGGGCTCCAAGTAACCTTATCATCGCCCCGAGAAGGGTTCTTTTTAAAAAAAAATGATTAAAAGAAATCCAAAAGGTTGGGTAGGCCTACTAAACAAAAGAGGGGAGCGCTACTTGGATTGAGCGAGTCCCCTAAAGATGGGCTTGGGCTATCGCCTTCATCGCCCAACCAGAGAGGAATTTCTCGACAATCGGCGCAAATGACAAACGTCTATGACATGGGCATTGGAGAATATGGGGACTTATGATAGTAGCGACAGTATGGCATCCTAACCCGAATCCCCAATAATCAAGACTGTAAAAGAAAACATCAATTTAGGGTGCATAACAATCCCAAGATTTTCACAAGCCAAGCAACTGAACCCCACCATAACATTGAGGAAATAAATGCAGTTCCTAGCAAATTGTTGACACAGGAACCATAATAGGCCAAACGAAGACAAGGTTAGGATATGTAGATTTAACCATGCAATGCTACCAATCCACAATCAAGAACCTAAGGAAACATGACATTAAACCGAATTGCATCATTTTCAGCTCCACCCTTACTGTGCTTTGGACCACTCTTGTACAGTGCTGCTACGCATATATACCAGTATGATTTCCATCTTATAACATGAAAATTAAATGTAAATCCATTCAAGAAGCCAAGCTTGCTAGATCCAAACAGAGGACTTTTCCAACACTTTCTACCACCCTCCACCAGGCTACCAATGATCAAAACATCACCCAATCTCATAAACCATGAAGGTAAAATGATGGAAAATGTAAGAATTACCTGACTAATCGAGGAATTTCAAGTTGAGCAGACGGAATACCATGGAGCCGATCCGATCTTCTATTCCTGCTAGAACTTAGCAGAAGTTCACGTAACTTGGACCCGCTAGGGTAATGGATCAGATCTCACAAGAAAGGTATTAGCTCCAGCTCAGATCTAAAATTATAGACAGAGCTCAAACACTCCTGAGCTGTTAGGAGGGGAAGAAGAAGGTGGTCGATGGTGGAGATGGTGTTGGCGGTGGAAGGGACTTGGGTGGAGGGAGAGAAATTGATGGCTGTGAGGTTAAAGATGATGGAGGAAATGGGTTCGAGTGGAGGTTAGTGGGGAAGGGTTTGGATTTAGAGGGTAGGTTTGAGAAGATGGGTTTAAATGAGAAAGGGTTTGAGAGGATTGTGGATGCCGGATTCCGGCGGAATGATCGGAGAGGGTGATCGGAGTTGGGGTTGAAGAAGAGGTGGCTGTGAAGTGGAGGGTAGAGATGGTGGAGGTGATCGACGGTAGAAGTAGGGATGGCTGTGATGGAGGGATGAAGAATGGTCGGAGAAGATGGGTTGGCCGGCCGGAGATGATGGGTGGAGAAGATGGGTTGGCCGGCCGGAGATGATGGGTGGAGAAGATGGGTTTTCTCCTTCTTCTTCCTCTTCTCTGCTCTGTGTCTTCTCTCCTCTCTGCTATCTTTCTCTTCATTTTTCTGAAAATCGGTTTGGGTTTCCACCGGGGTTAGAGATATGGGTTTTGAAGGGGTAGGCTTGAAGGTGGGGAAAGGGGGTTTTAATAGTGGTTGGCTCGGGTAGATTTGGTGGCTGGATTGGTGATAGGTTAATGGCAGAGATGAGATAGGGGTAGAAATAGAGGAGGTTGATGGTGAAGGCGACCAACAGTCGGATTCCGGTGAGATTCCCGCCGGAATCAATGGAGGTGGCTGCAGATGTTTAGAGTTCTAAAATAGAGGAAAACGGTGGAAGTGGCGGTGGTGGTGCCGATGATGGTGGTGGAAGAGTAATCGGCCGGCGGCTTCCTCTTCCCCTCTACCTCTCTCTCTGCCAAAAACGAGGCTCCCCTCTCCCTCTTTTTCAGAAAATGCGGCTGTAGAAAATCCTCCTCTCTTCAAACCCTAGTCGATGGGTTTTAAAGAGAAAGGGGATGATAAATTCGTACCCCCCTCTTTGATTCAGGACAACCCCTATTTAGTATAAATATGAGTCTTTTTCACTCAACAGGGGAGTGTCTCGGGGAGAAAACATGATGATCAAAAGGGAAATGATAAATTCATACCCTACCCCTATTCTTGCTCTAGACAGCCCTATATAATGCATTTTCAACAACTCCTTTAGGCTAGCAGGGGTGGCTCGGGCAATAGCGAGGGCAAAGGAAAAGAAATGATATTTTAGCACCCCTCCCCCCCTTCTCTTTTCTGGACAGCCACATATTGCATTTGTGGTTACTCTTCACATTACACGGGGGGCCTGGGTACAAGCAAGCTCTAGGAAAAAATGATAAATCCGACCCTTTCAATTTCTATGGACAGCTCTTCTTTCATATAATTCACCCCTTTTCATATGAGAAAATGGTAAATTCAGCCCCCTTCACTCGCTTGGACGACCGCCTACTAGTGTAATTTGGGGTCCTAACACACTAATTTTGAAAAAGTTAAGCACAAAACATGGAGGTGCAGGGCACAGTCAAGATGGGGTGTCTACAGTATGATGCCAATGAAATGAACTCTTCCCAACCAAATTGGCTTGAGAACATGTTCACTCTATAGAAACTGCCTAATATAGGATTGGGTTTATATTAAAGGAAATAACAAGCCTATTCTAACATAATATTGTTTCATAAATAGGCACCCAAAAGGAAATTCTTTACAAAGAAGAAGTAAAAGGTTAACTTTTTGTTGTCTACTATATTGTATTAATTCTGAATCCATAAACCAAAATCCCCCATTTATCCTATTTTTGTACAAGAAATCATGGAAACAGTCTTTCAAATCACATTTAGTCCCAACTGAGACTTTTGACTAACCTCGGTGGATGGATAAAGGCATCCAAAAATGACGGAGAAGGGGAAACATATGGAAACAGGCAGGGATCATTCTTTTTTTGGGGTAGGTAAGCTAGGATGTAACCTCCAACTTCTTTATCATTCTTTATTTGGTAGGCCTAAACTAAAAGAGTAGA
Organism: Tasmannia lanceolata; assembly: GCF_043159265.1. Lineage (NCBI taxonomy): Eukaryota > Viridiplantae > Streptophyta > Magnoliopsida > Canellales > Winteraceae > Tasmannia > Tasmannia lanceolata. The sequence continues at coordinate 58,401,455 of NW_027518695.1, read as the reverse complement.
TGAGGATTTGAAAGAAATTGGAGAAAGTTTAGGGCAATAAAAAGTTGCAACTAAGAAAGGTCCAATGGAGCATTTTAAGTTAACATGTATGTGTGTGTTTTTTTAACTCTTTCTTATCTAACAAAAAAGAAGTCAATATGTCAGTGTGTTTGCGTGTCTGTGTTTTTAATTTTTCTTATTTAGTAAAAAAATTCAACATGTGTGCGCGCGTGTGAGAAAGAGGGAGAGATAAAGACAGAGGTATAGGCAAGAACTCAACTCAACTCAACTCAACTCAACAAAGCCTTTGTCCCAAACTAGTTGGGGTCGGCTAAATGAATCCTTTAGAAAAACTTCATGAAGAAGGTGAAAGGAATCTACCCGGCTGTAACGCCGACTCTAGTTGGGTTCTTCTACGTGGATCATTTTCTTCCATTCTATCCTATCCAAGGTCATGTTCTATGTTATGTTCCTAGCTGTCAAGTCTTTCCTCACTGTTTCTACCCAAGTTGTTTTCGGTCTGCCCCTACCTCTTTTTACTCTATCAATTTGGCACGAGTCACCGCTTCCCACCGGAACATCCAAAGGCCTATATTGGAATGTCCAAACCATCTTAAGCGGTGCTCTCTCATCTTCTCCTCAATTGGTGCCACCCCCACCTTTTTTACGAATGTCTTTATTTTTAATTCTATCTAACCTTGTGTGGCCACACATCCATCTAAGCATTCGCATCTCCGCTACACTCATCTTATGCACATGCTGCTTCTTGGTGGCCCAACATTCTGAGTCGTACAGCATGATTGGCCTCACAATTATCTTATAAAACTTTCCCCTCAACTTGGTAGGAATTTTACGGTCGCACAGAACGCCTGTGTTTTTCACAGCCTTTCCCAAGCCATGATAAAGGAGGAGGGTTGGCGTCAGGTTGGCAGCCGGCCATAAAAATTTGCCACTCTTCTATGAAATGAGTCCTAAAGAAGTATAGCAAGTTGGAAAATTAATTCAATGTTGATGCTAAGTTCTAATAGAAGTTGGTGTCATAAATGCAAAAGAGAAACCTTTAGACACCACTCCATCTTCTTATAAGCATATGGAATGTAACTATTTGCAAATCAAATCACTAATAAAAAAGATACAAAGAAATGATAACAAGGAACGACCAATGAATAGAAAGCTCAATAAAAATCCATGGTGGCTTGTTTGATATTGATAAAGTTAATTGTGCAAAGATCTTAGTTACACACATTGATCAAATTCTTAATACATACAATTCTTTTCTTCTAGAGAAACTGAAACTAATTGAAAAAGGAGAACAGAGAAAAATGAAACAAATACTGCACCAAAGGAAGAAGCCAATAATAAAGGAAAAGAAAAGTAAATCACATAAGAACTAAAGCAGTCTGAACAGGGCTTAAATTCAGCGATGGGTACTCGGTAAATTCATCCCAGTTGGATTTTTTTTGCTACAAAAAGGTAACAATTTATTGTAGACTACTAGGTAAGTAATTTGAAAATTAATGAAGAAAAAATGTAAGAACCACTCTACTAGCATCATATCAACTAATGTCAGATTTGATTTTAGAGAAGACAAATTCAACCCAGAAATACAACAAAGAAAAACATTTAACCTACTTTGAACCATGTAAGACAGAATTTTGTAATGGCATCTAGACTTTCTTTGAGTAGATGTTTTTTCCAGCATCATGTTGCTCTATCCTAATCTATAGAGCTAGAACAAAGAGCATTCTACTAGCATCACATCGACTAATTTGGAATTTGATTTTAGATTAAAATATCTCAACCTAGACATACTAACAAATAAAGCATCTAAACCTTCTGGTCGGAGTCCCGCCTAACCCCATCTTACCCATAAAAAAAGCATCTAAACCTGCTTTGAACTATGTAAAACATGATTTTGTTTTGGAACTATAACTTCTTTGAGTAGAGATGTGTTTGCCACTATCATGGTGTTCCATACTAAGCTAAAAGAAACTAGATTAGAGAGTTTTCGAATTTTTGTTTCTGTTTACTGACTGTAAGTAATAGATGTATGCATTGTATTAAAGCATTCATTTTTTTAATCTCTTTTGAGGTTCTTAAGCATTACTAATTTGAATGTTAGGAGTAAAAGAAGTGTAAATGAAAAAGGCTTCTAATATACACAATACCAAAATGCATGAACAATAATTGTATATCTCGGGATCAACAAATAGCCAAGCCTGATATCCCTAAACATTAGCAGATGGAAGTTGTCTATGGTAACTGACTTAGCACCTCCTAACTTTAAAATACTTATGCATTAGTGAAACTAACTTAATTATGTGTAGGACATATAACCCAAACTTGTGGAGACTGAAATATTTTCTTCTTTCAAAATTCAATGCAATGAAATGTATCTCTTTTCTCAGAAAATCAGAAAAAAAGAAAAGAAAATTAGAAAAAATTGAGCCCATACAACATATGGGCTTAAAATCATTTTTGTCCATTGTTATAAAAAAATGAGAAGAAAAGAGGGGCTGAGATATTAGTAAGTAATTTTTGAGATTTAAAGAGAAAATCAATATGTTTGGGTTGGAGAAGAAGGTCCTGGAATTTCTGCTTTGTCTTTTTGTATATAAGAACTTGAAATTCCAATAAAATGTGTCCGTGTGTGTGTGAGAGGTACACACAAGATGAAAAATTAACAGAGTTTTGATGCTCAGTTCTAACAGAAGTTGGTATAATAAATTCAAGAGGGAAACCTTTAGAGTTTAGACACGATTTCATCTTCTTATAAGTATAGGGAATGTAAACAATTGCAAATGAAATCATGAATCAAATAACATTTAAAGCAAACCGACACTTAATAAAAAGAAAGAAGATTTGAAGAGTTGCTACAAGATCAATTAATATGAATGATACCATAGAGTTCAAAACAGAGCATAAATTCAATGAAGCATGTAAGGTAAATTCATCCTAGTTAGGGTTCCTTTTGTCTTAAACAAGTCATAATCTACTGTATGGCAAGACTAAGACAAGAAATTTTGAGATATAATGAAAAATTAAAGAACCTGAAAAAAAAATCTCGTATGAGTGTCCTTTCTTTATGAGCCTGGAATTCCAGTAAAATTAACTGTTTCCTTTGTTTTGTAAGAAAGTGAAAGAGAGAAAATGAGGAAATGAAAAGAGATAGAGAGAAATTGAGGTTTACTATTCTTTAAAATAAATAATGGATTGAAATCTATTCATATGATTAATAAAATCCAAGAGCCCTAATTTCGGATTGAACCTCTAGCTCAATGGTTAAGGCTTTTTCATCAACCTGGAGGTCGGAGGTTCAATCCCATCTTACATACCAAAAATAAAATAAAACAAAAGCCAAGAGGAGCGACAGTCGTGTACCTTCTCCAGAGTAGTCTTCAAACCCACGAGTCATTTATCCATATTCTGGGGATGTGTGAGATATTGGGCCAATATTGGCCTGCGTCCTTTTGACACTGTTTCTCTACTTCCGGACAGCCACTAATTACTAATTGCTGAAGCATGGTGGGCAGCCCATCCTCCGGCAAGGAAAGGAGTTGACGACAATTACCAATGGCCAATTTTTCGAGGGAGGTGAGGTTCTTCAACATCCCCTTGGGCAGGGATTTCAGATTATCACACCATTTGATATCGAGGGTTTTAAGCGTGGGGGGCAGTAGCATGCTTGGAGAGAATTCGAGTTGTGAACATTCAGAAATATTCAAGGTTTGGAGGGACGTAAGGTTGTTAGAAAAAATTTCAACATTCTCAACTGAGAGAAATGTAAGCATGTCGAGCATTCCCTCTGGAAACTGCTGCATTAGAGGGCACTTTCTAATTGTCATGCTACGGAGGCCGATGATGTTTGGGAATGACTCTAGTTGTGGACAGTTAGTAATATATAATTGTTCGAGGGAGGTGAGGTTATTACGCATCCCCTTGGATAGGGACTTGAGATTAGGACAGTTGATGATCCAGAGAGATGTAAGCGCGGTGGGTAGCTCCTCCTCGCCTGCCAATGACTCCAATTGCGGACAATTGCTAATTTTCAATTCTTTGAGGGATGTAAGGTTGCTGAAAATCCCTTTGGGCATGGATTTAAGATTAGAACATGAGAATATCTTAAGGGATTGAAGAGAGATGGGCAGTTCCTCCTCTAGCAAGAATGGGCATTGAGTAACCAAGTCCAGACGTTGGAGGGAGCTCAGTTTTCCTAGACCCCTTGTAGGCAAACACTTGAGGCTATCACAACCGTTGGATATCTCCAGAGATCTAAGTGTGATGGGAAGGCCTTCCTCGTCGTCTTCCAATGACTCGAGTTTACGACACCCCTGAATTTTTAAATCTTGGAGAGAAGGAAGGTTATGCAAGCCGACCTCCTTTGACCAAGACACCAACTCATTACAGTAAGAGACCTCCAATTTCTCAAGTGCGGTTAAGGGTTGAAGAAATCCAGGGGGTAAAGATATCAAGCCTTTAATAGAGCAAATTAGTAACGACTTTAGAGTAGTGAGGCAAGAAACCGAGGCCAATACCATCTCATTACAGTCTCGTAATTCCAAACTATTAATGGATGGGAGGTGGGGAAGACTTTGCAGCTTAGGACAATTGGATATTTTTAGTGTACCAAGGCATGGCATGTCCCCTTCCCTTGCTCCACACCATTCCTCCAAATTCGGCATGTCTACCAACTCTAACTTCTCCAATGATGGAAAACCCTTAATAACCTTATTGGATCCACCAATAAACTCACCTTCAATATGTTTCAACCCATCCATTCCATTAATCTCGAGCTTCTTGAGGAAAGGTAGCTGCCCAAGGGGTGGAAGCTGTTGGCAATTGAGACATTGAATGAGACTAACAGTGCTCAGATTCATCAGATTATTGTTCATCATCCACCTGGGGAAACTAACACCACCATATGATAAAATCTTTAGGGTTTTGATGTTGGTGTGAGGTTCGAGGCCTTCAAGTACCTCCTCATCAACTGCAACATGTCGTGGATTATTATTGCTCCATTCCAACGTCAACTCGTCAATGTGCTCTTTCTTCTTCAAATTGGCATCCTTGCCTTCCTTCTTATCTATCACATTCTCTAAATTTGAAATGTGAGTATTTCCCCTCAACTCTGTCAAGTTCTTTAACTCCCTTATTCCACATCCACTCTCTTGGCCCAGAACAAATATAGTCAAAGTTTGAAGACTTATTAATTTCCCAAGTTCCGGCGGCGTAGAAATTTTACAACCCTTCAAAGCGAGATGCCGTAAGTTAATCAGGTTGCTGGTTTTCTTTGGTAACTCAGCAAGTTGCCTGCAATAACAGACTTTCAGTGTTTGCAGATTATAGAGGCTAGTTATTGATTCAGGCAAGGTTGCAATTTTCGTATAAGAGAGATCAAGGTACCTCAAATATTTTAATTTGCCAATACAATCCGGCAATTCTCTGATAAAAGTACTGCTCAAATCTAACGCCCGTAAGCATCTCAATTTTAGGAAGAAATCATGAGCAACTTGCTTAGTGAGTGTTTGGTGTTTTTGCAACAGCAGAAATGTGCGTAATCTCTCGGATTCATTAAAGGACTCAAAAATTAGTGAGCCTTCATCGCATTGCCATACCGATGTACGACGAACCTTTGCAGGGACATTCCAACACTCAACGTCCTCCAATTTATGATTACTAGTTTCCATTCTAAAGTATTCGTCACCGGAAATGGATCGTGCAAGGTCATGAATCAAGTCATGCATCTTGTAAGACCCTCCAGAATATTTAAAGAACGACCTCCATGTCAAGTCATCAAAATACTCAGAACCAATGTCTTCCAATCGCTTCCTTCCTTCAGGTTGGATAAATCCTTCTGCAATCCATAGTTGGATTAGAGTGTCCTTGTCAAATTCATAATCCTTTTGAAACAACGAGCAATACACAAAGCATTGTTTCAGACATGCAGGTAAGTGATCATAGCTAACCTTTAGTATTGGAATAATATCATCTTTCATCTCTGATATTTCCCACATATCACTTTCAAGGATATTCTTCCACTTTTTCTCATCAGTATTTGCACCTAGGAGACCTCCAAGAGCTTCTATTGCCAAAGGCAATCCATTGCACTTTTTCACAATCTCTTTTCCAATTGCTGCTAAGTTCGGAGATACATCTGAGCTTCCCACTATGAATGCCCGTTGTGTAAACAGGGACCAGCCGTCATCCTCGTCTAAACAACCCAAATTATAGGCGGGGATTGTGCCCATGATTCTAGAAACTCTAGAACTCCGCGTAGTAACTATAATTCTGCTCCCTTTTGCCCCGAAACTGAATGGGGACTGTAGCCTCTGCAAGTCATTAGGATTGTCATGCCATACATCGTCTAGAACGAGTAGAAATCTCTTGCCACTCAATTCTTCCTTGAGTCTAACTTGAAGTGGATCGATTCCGTTAAGATCACAAGGTTTCTTTGTCACTGATTCCACAATTGCTTTTGTTATTCTGCACATATCAAAATCTTCAGAGACGCAGACCCATCCTCGAACTGGAAAATGATCTCCCACCCGTTTATCGCTGTAAATAAACTGGGCGAGAGTTGTCTTTCCGAGGCCCCCAATGCCGACAATCGGAATAACAGAGATATCCTTGGATGACGACGACGACGATGATGATGCAAATTCATCCAACAACAATTTTACTATCTCCTCTTTATCGTTAACCCGACCGCATATTTTTGATTCATCTACTAACGAGCTCATCTGTGGTTGCCTTTTTAGTTCACGCCGCCTCGCTCCATCTCCTTGTTTCAGATGAAAGTGATGCCTATCCTGTCCAATCTTATCCAATCTCTCCCGAATTTCTTTTATCTTACTTCCTATCTCATGTCGAAACTTAACTGGGTTGGAAGTAAAACAAGAGAAGCATAAGCTGCGCACCTGCTTCCTGTTACTGGTTTGGATATTTCCTTCCAATTTTGATCGGAGCACTTCAGTTGTAAACTCGTCCACTACATCATCTGCATCGTAAGCAACATCCTTAAGCTTCCGAAGCCAATCTTTCACTGCATTACTGCTTACTTGCTGTTCTTCAGCATCTTGAAGCACAGCTTGAATTGCAGACAATGTGGTGGATAGGTTTTGGACCTCTTCATCAACACCCCATAGTAATTTAATCTCTTGTATGATCAAATCCATCAATTTGCCAACGATTGTATCAACAAGAGGGGACAGGAATAGATCTGCCATACCTTCTTCCTGTAGTGGAGAGAAGAACCAGAGAAAGAAGCAACGAGCTAACAAATTGTGCTTCAGAAAAAGCAAGATTAGATCACTATGAACTCAAAACGCCTCTGTTTTTTCTAGCACAGAGAGCCTCTTGCAGTGGGGAAAAACAGGTAATGGATCATTCTTTTGACGTAAAATGGGTGTAAAACAAATTTTACAGAGGCAAAAAAGTAAGTTTGATTGTGACTGCCACACCAAAAAGAAAAAGATGCCATGATTCATCTTTGATCTAAACCGTTTAGAGTTTTCCAGGAAAAGCTAAGTCGTTTATTTTTTAGGCCTTAATCTTACTGTATGGCATGTGACCATGACCATAGGGCCTATAGCCTTGTGGCCCTTCAGATAATAGAAGCAAGTCCTCATATGTGACTTGATTTTGATTATAATATTAATCTTGATAGTTTATGTATCCAAAGTCTACAAGGGCAGTTGGGACATACGGAAAAGCTTTTAAATATCATAAAAAACAAAAAAAATTCAATGCTTACCAACCACGTCCTAAATTTCCATTCCTACCAAACATATCCTAAATTTTCAACAAAAGCAAAGAAGATTTCAAATTTTACAAAACAAAATCATGGAAAATGAGTATCCAAAGTCTACAAGGGTTGGGACATACGGAAAAGCTTTTAATGTAAGCTCTTGTATGACTGAATCCATCAATTTGCCAACGATTGTATCAACAAGAGGTCTCCACTAATAGATCTGCCATACCTTCTTCCTGTATTGGAGAGAAAAAAACCAGAGAAAGCAGCAACGAACTGACAAATTGTGCTTCAAAAAAAAAGATTAGATCACTATGAACTAAAAACGCCTCTGTTTTTTAGCACAGAGAGCCTCTTGCAGTGGGGAAAGACTAGTGGATCATTCTTTTGACGTAAAATGGGTGTAAAACAAAGTCTACACCGGTTTGATTGTGAGTGCCAGACCAAAAAGAAAAAGATGCAATAATTCATCTTTGAGATTTATGAGGCCTTGCTTTGGATCTCCATGCTCTGATGGGATCATACTAGTCGTCCATCTCAAATCGATAGTATAGCAGTAGTGGGGAGATTTCTACTCATCAAATGGGGCCCATTCATTGTTCCATGTGGCCTACAAGGAGCATCAAACAATACCAACCCACATTAAAAAACAAAGTTTGATTGTGCCAACACTCCATTAAAAGTCAAAGATGCATCTAACCCATTCACATGCTCAAGCCAGCTAGCACCACACATTAGAAAAAAGCTAAGGTGGAGGGCTCACTTGAAGAAAGATAAAAAAAATCTTAGTACGAGTTTCATCCCTTGCAACATTAAATAACTAGGCAAAACTTGGATCAATACTGGAATCAAATGGAGAAAATCCAAGAACGAGTTTAGGACTAAGAAAATAGCTCCTCTACAACATGATATTGGTTGCACTCGTTTTTTTTCCAAATCAATCATGTTTAGGGCTTTGCAAGAAAAGCTAAGTGGTTGATTTTTTAGGCCCTAATCTTACTGTTTGGCATGAGACCATGACCATGGGCCGATAGCCTTGTGGCCCTTCAGATAATAGAAGCAAATCCCCATATGTGACCTGATTTTGGTTATAAAATTAATCTTGATAGTTTATGTATCCAAAGTCTACAAGGGCAGTAGGGACATATGGAAAAGCTCATAAATATCAGCAAAAACAAAAAACCAATCCAAGGAACAATTTTCCATGCTTACCAAACATGTCCTAAATTTTCATCAAAAGCAAAGAAAATTTCAAATTTTACAATACAAAATCATGGAAAATGAGTCAGTCAATTGTTAGAGAACTTATTTTCGAGGGTCCAATTGGGAGAGTCGGAGTCAATTATCTGGTTGTATGGGATCATCTTTGTTTATGGATTGTGGCACATCATGACAGAAAGTGGGCCCATTAGGACCCGTCAACTACGCCCAATTAATTTAGCTTAGTTTGTCCAGGCTATTAGGTGGATCCGGTGTCCTGTTTCGACGTAGAAACAATCAAACACTATTTTTGCATGAATCGCGTTTATTTGTTTTAGGGGATTTTTGCTGATTAGTCCCTACATGGCAAAATAATTGCTTATTAGTCCCTAAGAAAAGCATACACTATCTTAGCAGTCCTACTTTTAGAAAATATTTTCTAAAAGGTCTCTAAAACTCACCTACGTCAATTTTCTCCCTTAAAAATTCTAATATGGCAAATTTACCCCCCAACCCATTTAATCAGTTTTAGCGTTTTTTGATTTCCTTCCATTATTTTCGGAAAAAAACTAGGAAATAAGCAAAATATTATCTCTTCCAATATTGTCTTCGAAAATCTTGTAAAATCTTTCAAAGTTGTAACGTTTTAGCCCGTTTTGACTTTCCTTTGACATTCTCCCTTCTTCTTCTCCTAAGAATAGAAGCTAAACCCTAGTTATTATTCCCCAAAAAAACTAAAACCCAATTGAATTGAAACTGGTGGCCGTGATCGATTGGTTTGTAAGAGGTTTTTGGTAACTGTAGCAGCTCTTTAAATACAAGATGGATTAGTGCTTCTCTTACAAAATGCCTTCCACTTAGGCCCCATTGGATTGTAGGAATTTTATTGGAAAAGTTCATAAAGGAAAAAAAATCTAAAATTTCGTATTTCTTACACATAAAAAAGATAAGGTAAACTAACCCTATTCAATTTTTCAGTTAGGGACCTTCGGTTTATGATGTGATCCCTCTAAATTAATCCAACATAATTCCCCTCTTAAATCATTGAATGAAAAAAATTTCCATAGAAATAATTTTCCATCGGAGTTATTTTCTTGCAATCCAACCAAGACAGGAATTTCTTGAAAAAGTTAGAAACGAAAAATATTTCTAAAATTTCTTACTTTATTCCTACCCTATTTAATTTATTTTAGAGAGATTTTCAATTTATCTAATTCCTAAAATGATTTTTTTGTTGAAGGATTTTCGAAGAGAATATTGGAAGAGATAATATTTTGCTCATTTCCTAGTTTTTTCCCTAAAATAATGAAAAGAAAATAAAAAATGCTAAAACCGATTAAATGGGTTGGGGGATAAATTTACCGATTAAATGGATTGGGGGTAAATTTGCGATATTAGAATTTTTAGAGGAGAAAATTGACGTAGGTGAGTTTTAGGGACCTTTTAGCAAATATTTTCTAAAAGTAGGACTACAAAGATAATTTGCTTTTCTTAGGGACTAATAAGCAATTATTTTGACATGTAGGGACTAATCAGCAAAAATCCCTTGTTTTAATTATATGTGTCTTGGTAGAGTAGTGGTCAAGTGGTCTCCTAGTAAAATAGGAATGAAGTGGTTCGGCTCTGTTTGGTTGCACAAAAGCCTAGCTTTTTGTATCGTCTGGTTTTACTTGAGTTTTGATTGCCACATCATTAATACTAGTTGCAGCCCCGTGCCTTGCACAGGAATGAAAAACAACATTTCACCTCAAAACTTCGATATAAACAATGTTACACAGGAATGAAAAACAGTGTTTCATTTAATATGAATGAACATAAATGCTTTCTTACAGACAAATTAAAAAACATTACTTTAGAGTTTACCTGATCCATGCGATATTTTAATTCAGAGAATGGATTAGCAAGTCCATGATCACAGATGAATAGTTCAAATTGATCTGCCCAAACTGTATGCCTACAATAAAAGGTTTGTTATTAAGGCCTTTCCAACTTGAAAAGCAAGGTTAGCATGAAATACAAAGGAATATAGAAAATAGGAGAGGAGTATTTGAAAAGAAGCATAGAATAAGCACAAGTGTTATAAGCAAATGCATCACAGCATACATATGAGAAAATTCACGAAAAGCCCACACACACACATATGTATGATGTGCTCTTATAAAATATAGGTAATATTTTAAGTGTCATAACAAATAGAAAAATCAAGAGATAACATTTACAAACTTCAATATCAACACAACAAAATCATCCGCAAACCTGAAACCTTACCTGTAGAGGATATGATTATTCAATCCAAAGGAAGGATTTTTCTGGTTGAAGGATAAATATAGTGGCCGAAGTCCAAACATTGTAAGAGAGGGAGACGCTTAATAGAGAATTTTTTGGGATTTAAATGCTAAATTTAAGGAATATTAAAATCCATTAGATATATTTTTGTGTGATAACTGCTAGATTAATGGACAATTAAAAGTCTTTGTAAAGAAAAGTGTAAACGGCGTGATGAATCCCATAGGATACAAATTGATGTAATTTTAGTTTGAAGGATATATATATATATATATATATATATATATATATCCGGTGAAGTTGAAACGTTGGCACCAACTGAGATTTAGAGCATAGTTAGCAAAATGCCATTTAAAACAGCGTTTTTTTTTTTAAAAAATCATTTGATTCAGTTCCCGTATAAAACGGCGTTTTGAACAGCCCATCGTTTAAAACGGTAATTTTTTTAAGAAATCGTATAAAACGCGAATAAAATGCGTATGGACGTTTTTTTCACTTTTTTCCTTCTTTTTTCCAAGTTTATCCTTTGCCCTTTCTTCCAAGTTTTTGCTTCATTATTCAATCCTTTCTTAGATTTTCAGGGTTTGGGAAAACAGAGAACGAAGAGAAGAGGTTTCCTAGGGTTGAAGGGATCTATTGGGAGGAGAGGAGTTCTTTGATTTTCGTTTAGGGTTTGCACAATAAAAGAGGGTTTGAGTCAAGGGGAGGTTTGTATTTTTGTTCTCGTTTTTGAGGGTTTTACAGAGGAGTTTTCAATTAGGGTTTGGGAAATAAGACGGGAACAGAGAAGAGAGAAGAGAAGGAGGATAACAGAGCTTCCCCTTTCTAGCCACCACCAACGCTGCCTTAGGTCCCTTTCACCTCTGCCACCACTCCAACAAGTTCCGGTGGCCGTCACTTCCGGAAACAATCTTCATCGCCACCGGCCATGTCCATCAAACCCCACAGCCTCTCGTCAATCATCTCAGCCACTTCCACCTCCACCTCCACCATCAAACCTCTAGAAAAAAAGAAAAAGAAAAACAGAGGAGAAAAGAGAGATGAAACATGATCTTTTTTTAAGAGAGATCCTGTCAAGGGTTTGCAATGATTTGTCGAACATGGATGTCGAGCTATCTGGATTGCTTTTGATACATGGTTTATTGAAGTGGGTTTCTATGCGTGGAGGTGCTTTTGGATATTGTTATTATTTCTCTTGTATGATGAACTGGATTTTAACCACCACTCCAACCAGTTCCGACGGCCGTCACTCCCGACAACAATCTTCATCACCGCCAGCCATGTCCATCAAACCCCTTTCATCTTCATCCATCTCCACCGCCTCTTGTCAATCATCTCAGCCACTTGCACCTCCACCATCAAACCCTCTAGAAAAGAAAAAAGAAAAACAGAGGAGAAAAGAGAGATGAACATGATCTTTTTTTTTAAGAGAGATCCTGTTAAGGGTTTGCAATGATTTGTCGAACATGGATGTCGAGCTATCTAGATTGCTTTTGATACATGGTTTACTGAAGTGGGTTTCTATGCGCAGAGGTGCTTTTGGATTTTGTTATTATTTCTCTTGTATGATGAGCTGGATTTTAACAGAACTTAATCCAATATTTAGGTCTTCCTGGGTATATGCTAATCTGTGAAGGTTCTGGTCGAGGCTCGATTTTTGAATATTTTATTATATATTATGATAATGTGTTTATGTTCCTCACATTGTGGCCTCACCTCATATTGGGGTTATCTTGTCTCTCTCTTTCATTTCAGAGAAAAACTTGATAGGGAGAAAAGAGAGATCTAGATCTTTTCTTTTTTAGGGTTTGCAAAAAGAACTGAACAGAGAAAAAGAAGGAGACCAAATTCTACCTTTTTTGAGTCATGGACACACCTGCTTTTTTTAATCTGTTTTTTTAAAGCAAAACATATTAAACTCGTTTTTTTCATTAAACATGTTTTTGGCATTTCCGTTTATTTGACCGTTTTATTGACTACGTTTTTTATCCAAAACCGTATTAAACCCGAATTTTTCCTATCCCCTTTTTTTGCCGTATCACCGTTTGCTAACTATGATTTAGAGAGAAAAACATGGAGGATATATATCCGGTGAAGTTGAAACGTTGGCACCCATTGAGATTTAGAGAGTGAAACGGTTTAGATAGAATTTTTTGGGAGTTAACTGCCAAATTAATGGACTATTAAAAGTTATTTTAAAGGAAAGAGCAAATGTCGTTTCAAAAGAAAGAGGGGTTTACTTATATAAAAATGTTGGGCCCAACGTGCAGGATTCTGTTTTACTTAGATATTATTAGATGTTCTGTTTGGTTGGCATTAGACTAATGAATCCTCCTTATCTGATGGCATGCCACTTGTCTCCTACCAACAAATTCCAAGTTAAAAACTACAAAAAAGTGGTTTTTGCTTGGATTTCTCAAGGAATGATGCTCTCTCTGTTTCAATATTGGTAATGAAACCCCTAACCACTGCTCCATGTAGTTGACAACCAAAACTACTTACTACTATTTTATAGGTAAGTTCCAGGATAATCTAAGGCTTGTCTCATTGTTGATTGAGATAAATGTTGTAGTGGTCAAAACCTATCTCTAATAATACCCACCAATCTACCACCGGCGAACACATAGAAATACCCAAGATCATGCACAAACAAGATGGAGAAAATATATGCCAACAAACCACAACCACCAACGGGAACCAAAACAAACATCCACAAGAAGACAAGAATATATGTGGTTCACCACATTGGGCTACTCCACGGACAAGGCAACACACAATCCACTATTTAGAACCAAGATCATGGGTAACCACAATGCCCTAGATTTTCTCCTCTCACTTTGAGTAACAAATAACCACCTTGATTAACTGAAAAGAAGAAGAGAAATCCTGGTTTTTGTATCACCACAAAAAACCCTCCTAGAGCCACAAGAGGACCGCGCCATAAACTTCCAGAAAAAAGTGAATGACATTTTGAAATCCTACAGGCTTAGTATATATCAGTAGTATTCCAGGCCCATGCTATGCATGGGTGTAGCATGGGTGTAAAATGTTGGACCCCACCCCACTGAAACATGAGGTGCAAGAAGGGGTAGATGTAAATACCCGAAAATACCACTTAGTAAAATTTTTGTTTCCCCTTGTTAAAGAGGGGCATTTTTGTCATTAAGTGTTAGAATTAGATTAGGGCTCTTTTAAGAAAGCCTATAAATACAACCTCTTATGGAAATTAGGGATCTAAACAAGCCCTAGAAGTTTTGGTCAGCCCCAAGAGAGGAAATTCGTGAAGGAGAAGGAGGAAATCGCGATTTGGAAGGAGAAAACACGAATCAGGGTAAAATCTATGTTCTACATAAGATTTGGAATGTTAAGAACCCTAAAACTAGGATCTAATGAAACTTGTTATTATGATCTAGATGATTAGGTTTGGTGTAAAGAATTGTATAAGAATTTAGGGATGAATTTATGGATCCCTAAGAAACTAAGAGTTGAGTTTTGAAATTCTAAGAATCTAGGTTTGAGTTATGCCCTAAAAGCTTAGAATAAATAAGGTAATTATATTTGAGGATTTCAGAGTGTGAAATTGGGTTTTATGGATTCCTCTTATAGATATGAGTTCAACAGATCCGACCACGAGCTATTTGGAGTTCAAACGAATGAGTTATGGTTGTTTTAGTGTCAAAAAGGGTGAAAAATCGCATTTTGAGGAAAACTGGATCCGCACAGGGACGAACGACCGACAAAAAATGGTGGACGTCCGACTGTGTGAAGTTGAACAAATTGAAAAGTTAGTTCCCGGACATCTGGCAAATTTCCCGGACTAACGGCAAGGTAGTTTTTTCCTCGACAGTTTTAACTTCGAAAATTCATAACTTCTTCGTTTCTTGTCCTTTTTTTACGCTCTTGTACTTTACGGACATGCCGGAAACTCGTACTTTCTGTTAAAAATAGTTTCAAAATTTTTTGGAGACTCTATAGTGATAATAATTCTAAAATACTAAAAAGAACCCTCGGTCGGTTTAGGACGGTTTACCGATTCTTTTCCGATTGAGCACCAAAGGGTGTCTTGTGTCAGTAGGGGGATATATATGCCTGATAGGAGTGAAATCAATGATGAAACTCATAGAGAATATTCATACTCTTGATCGTAGGTAACTAAGGTGATTAAGAAAAGGAAAAGTTTTCTTCATCAAGGAACGTAATTTCGTACTACTTCAGTGATATGATTCGCCATTGAATGATATTTCTTTTTTATTTCGATTCTCTAATCTTTTCGAATATATGAAACATTTGAGAGTCTTAGACTTTGATTTGGGTCTTGCATGCTTACCCCTCATTAATTACAACCCAATGAATTTTGTACTCATTGATAACCTATGATTTCGTATTGAATATGTGACTCTCTCTGACATAAGAACCTTTTAATCATTGTATACCCAATTATTTTGAAAAACCTTGTGGATCCAAAATAAACCACAATCTTTGGAACTTTCTACGTACCTTTGGTGATGCAGTGCCAACATGGCAGCCAAGTCATGCTTAGGTGGTTTTGGTGGAGTTCCAAGGTGCATTCCCGCATTAATGTTGCTGGACCGTTTTGAACCTGATTTTTGGGCTTTTAAATGGAAGAATCATAGAAAGTGCTGAACTACAAAGTTGTAGGTCTCTTTGAGATCTTTCCAACAAGTATTTCTGCTCGAAAATTGGACAAGAGGGTAGAAAGTTATGGCAGTTTTTGTGGACTGTGTTTGTGGGTTCCCAAAACAGTCAAAGTTAATGAGTTTCAATGCAATTTATGTTATGTTAGTCCCTAAGCTAGCTAGTGGAGGAGGTTGAACGAATTTGCTTTGGTTTTCTTTTATTTAAAGAGTTAGAAACCATCTTTGAAGTGGATTTTGGATGTTGATTAACTTATGTAATTGATGGAATATCAATTGGGTTGAGCTTTGCTCCCATTTTCTTCTTCTCTAAGTTGTGTTATTGATTTCTAATTTCTCTTCTTCTTCCCTCTTAAGCACCCGCATTATCTGGTATCAGAGCCAACATTACTCTCTTGGGCTAGGTTCGATTTGATTTTCATGGCGGCACGAAGAGGTAGAGGAAGGCGTAGTAACCAAATGATGGAAGATTTGAGAGATGAAAGAGATGATGAACTTCAAGCGCTTCGAAGACAAGTTGAGCAACTTACCATGCATATTGAACGCCGAGAGGCTCGTAGTGAGCGTGGTGGATCAAGCCGTGGAGGTTCTAGTGATGAATCCGATGTGAATCCCTTCGCCAATACTCGTGAGGAGGCTAGGCTGGGAAGGTTCTATCGTGATTTCGACACCGTCAAGATTGACTTGCCGGAGTTTCATAGTCGTCTACAACCCGAAGAGTTTCTTGAATGGCTTAGTGCCATTGAGAAGTTCTTTGATTACAAGGAGACACCCGAAAGCCAACGTGTCAAGCTTGTGGCTACAAGGCTTCGTGGCTATGCTTCAATATGGTGGGATAAATTTCAAGAAATGAGAATCAGGAAAGGAAAGCGTAAGATTTCTTCTTGGGACAAAATGAAGTCAAGGCTTAAGGAGAAATTTCTTCCGTTGGATTTTTTCCAAATTATCTTTTCTCAATTCAACAACCTACGCCAAGAATCCAAGAGTGTGTTGGACTACACCGAAGAATTCTACAAACTCATGGCTCGTAATGATATTCAAGAGGGTGAAGATCAACTTGTGGCAAGGTATGTTGATGGTTTAAAGTTTTCCATTCGTGATGAGGTGGAAATGCACCGATCATTGAGCGTCAATGATGCTTATCAACTAGCCTTGAAGGTGGAGGCTAAGTTTTCTCGTCGTGGTGCTAAAAAGTATGTGGATGTTTGTAGTCTCTATCCTTCTTCTAAAGGTGAATCTTCACATGGTGGAGATCCAAAGTCAAGGTCCGAATATTTCAACAAAAATTCTACAAAATCAGCCCCTACACATCAAGTTGGAAATCAGTCCAATCGCCCCAACAATTCAAATGCTTGTTTCAAGTGTGGTCAAGTTGGCCATCTTTTCAAAGATTGTCCAAAGAGGCAAGTAGTGGCCTTCGGTGAAGAAGAAAATGATGATAATTTTGTTGATGATTCAAATCAGCCCATACACGATGAGGAAGATGACATACAACATGAAGAATCGAACCCAAAGAAGGAGAAAGCTTGGTGATCCAAAGAGCACTTGCTACACCAAAGGTTGAATCCGATGATGATTGGCTTTGTTCCGATATTTTCAAGACTCGATGCGAATCTCATGACAAGGTTTGTTCCATTGTGATCGATGGTGGGAGTTGTGAGAACATCGTATCTCATGAAATGGTGAACAAGCTCAAGCTCAAAATCGAACCACATCCAAAGCCCTATCGGATCACATGGTTCAAGAAAGGGAAGGTGAGTAATTTTTTTCTTTCCAATAACAAATTTGATCAAGAGACCAAGGGTAATGGTATATCGTTGCTCTACTTATTGTTGAATCTAATGAGGAACACGGGGAACTTCAACAACAATTGAATGAATTCGGCACCAAAGAAATTGGATCCAATTGCATATTAGGTGAACCGATTGATGTTGAAGTGGGGTGAATGGAATAATATTACATCAATTTATTCATCCAATTACATCGATCCGTTTTTATTCGATCCGACATTGAAGCTCATAGTGGATATTTACGTATTCAAACATGTTCAAAATCTAGACAAATTATCACTTCGTCGTGGAGATTATGGAGCAGAGTTTTATCTTCGGAAGTTTCAAATGACGAGCATTCTTCTATACTTCAAAACTCGAGGTAGAGTTTTCTTAAACCAAGGAAGTTTGGCAAATTTCAAGATCGCGTGGATGACCCTTTTCGAGTGCTTAAGAAAATTAGTGACAATACACACAAGATTGAGCTCCCTCCAAATATCAACACTCTCCCAACTTCAATGTTAAAGACTTGACAACTTATCATGGAGAGTTTGATAAGAACTCGTGGGCGATTTCTTTCTCACCCGGAGATAATGATGCAGTGCCAACATGGCAGCCAAGTCATGCTTAGGTGGTTTTGGTGGAGTTCCAAGGTGCATTCCCGCATTAATGTTGCTGGACCATTTTGAACCTGATTTTTGGGCTTTTAAATGAAAGAATCATAGAAAGTGCTAAACTACAAAGTTGTAGGTCTCTTTGAGATCTTTCCAACAAGTATTTGTGCTCGAAAATTGGACAAGAGAGTAGAAAGTTATGGCAGTTTTTATGGACTGTGTTTGTGGGTTCCCAAAACAGTCAAAGTTAATTAGTTTCAATGCAATTTATGTTATGTTAGTCCCTAAGCTAGCTAGTGGAGGAGGTTGAACGAATTTGCTTTGGTTTTCTTTTATTTAAAGAGTTAGAAACCATCTTTGAAGTGGATTTTGGATGTTGATTAACTTATGTAATTGATGGAATATCAATTGGGTTGAGCTTTATTCCCATTTTATTCTTCTCTAAGTTGTGTTCTTGATTTCTAATTTCTCTTCTTCTTCCCTCTTAAGCACCCGCATTATTTGGAATTTTTGTATATGTGAATACCTTTTGTGGAGGCTTAGATTATATGTGAACTATAAGGGCCCGTACCAATGGGGATTGTTTGTTGGCTTTTTGTGTCCCGCTAGAGGGTGCTATTCGCTGACCCTGTCGACAGGCATATGAACTTAGAAACTAGTTTCGAACCGCGGACAGTCGGGTAAAATAACTTGCTTTTTGGGCTAAGCCGATGACCTTTGCGTGGTTTTGAACTTTTTCGATTGCTTTCAATAAGCTTTTGAGACTTTGTAGTTTCCCTTTATTGTGACTCTCTTTTATGTGACTCTTTGAAATACGACTTTGTGGACTTTGTTTCTCAAGTATTGTATTTGTACCAAGAACTTCATGTGTAGCTTTTGCCATCTTCGTTTACCTCTTGATTCCCTCTTTGAAACATGCTTTGACCCCACTTTTGTAGTGTGTTATTATGTACTGAGCTTTTTAGCTGACTGTGGTTATATTAACAATTTTAGAGTTTGATCCTTGTGAGATGAACGAGGAAGAAGAAGCTTAGTTTTGGAACCGTAGGAGCTTGGAGATTTTATTTAACTTAATTGCTTTTGTTTCAGACAGTGAGTATTAGTAAACAAATGTGCAAGACTACGCCTATGCTTATCTATTTTGATTTATGGGAGAGTTGAGATTTGATTTGGCTATGTTGGGTCCACATTATTTGAGAATTTGATATTCTAGTTATGAAATGCCATGTTTGTTTCTGTTATTGCTTTGTAGCCTTCTATGCTTGTGGGATTTATCTTGTGGGTGTATGGTGCTGCCACATCCTACGTCCAGGATGGGGTTTGGGGCGTGACAGTGGAAATATCATTTCGGCCATCATTTCCATGAATAACTCAAAAGGCCGGGCAAAAACTGCAATAGCACATACATTCCCATAATGATCATATGATTACCCAAAACAACTCATTTCATAACTTCTCCATAGGACAAATTTGGCCCCAACCTATGAAAATAGAACATGAGGGATAAAAAAAATGTTTTCCAATAATTTTTTCATGGAAAGAAAATGAAAGATAGAGCAAAGAAACGTGATCAGTGCCCCCAAAAAGTTTTGGGACCCATTGGTTGGGCCAAACCATTCATTTGTTGGGCATGAATTAAATAGGCCCTTCCCAAAAAATCATACTCGTAAAAAGATGATCCTAACCTTCGAGGATCCTATTTTATGCTGGCCATATTAAATTAATACCGATTCGAGTGTTTGGATCATCTAATGGAGATGAGTTTTAGGTGAGGCCCACATAAGTTGAGCCAAACAAATGAATTGTTTTGATCAAACAAATAAAAACACGCTGCAAACATCAAATAAAAACTCATCAAACATTATTTCCAACAAAAAGACAAAGAAGTAGGGTGGAAGTATTATTTTAAAGGGCAATCAGAACAATATTACGGTTCTCAAAAAAGCTCTTCCAAGCCCTTTAAATACTAAACGACAGCATACTTCGTGCATGTTATTATAACATTGCAGTGCTCATATCATTTCCCTATATATGTGTGTGTTTTCTTCTATGGATATTCTTGGCTCTCTTCCAATTTTGCAAATCAATTCTATCTACTATAATAAGCCGGGATGAAAGTCAGGCTTTTTTTTTATTTTTTAATTTCCTACGTGTAATTTTGTGGGCTTTTTTGGTCACTTCTTTCTAGCCGAACCCTAAAAAAAATTCATATTTCCTTCTGTTCCCCATTTAACACGGGTCAGAGATATTTTTTTGGCGTCAGATATTTTTGACATTAGATACCTTTTCTTTAAGACTCTTTTAAACTCTCTCTCTCTCTCTCTCTCTCTCTCTCTCTCTCTCTCTCTCTCTCTATCTATCTATCTCTCACGTCTCCGACCAGAAAAGTTCTACAATTTCACCCTTAAACCCTTAGCTGCTCTATCTAACCATGCAATATGCAAGGGTAAGATGGTCCTTCCGTAGTTATCTATCAGAGATTTTTTAGCTGACTTTTGGGTCACCTCTTTCGGTAACATATCTCTCTCATGTAAGATCGGCATCCCCATTTCTATATTCTCTAACGAAGTTGTTTCTAATACGTCTCCTCTTTAACCCATTAGAAAAAAAATAATACGTCTCCTCTTTCTAATCTACATTGTTGAGAAGGATTCATCTAATATGTATCCGGTAGTCCTCTCTCTCGGTCTATGTATCCTCTCCCTCTCTCTCAACTAGAGGAGAAAAGGAGCGATTGCATCTCAAGCACCGATTTTGCCGACCTTGGCAACATTGGTAAAAAATCTCACTCTAACCGGAATCTCCTATACTTTTCTGGGCTTCCCCAGGTTTTTTTGGTTTTTTCATGAGGGTTTTACAGTTTCCTGAAGATTTTTCTTTGGGTCTTTTGGTGTCAGCTATTTCCTTTATATTTCCCTCATGTTTTTTCATTATATTTCAATAGGGTTTTCCAGTTTTCTAGAGATTTGGTTTTGGTTCTTAGGGCTTTAGCTATTTCCTTTCTCAGGTTTTGGTTTCGGTTCTTAAAGGAAGATCTAATCTTTATTCTGTTTTCAAGGATTGATTTTCTAATCATTTTATTTCGATTGGATGTGGGTTTTGTGCAGTATTATTTTTAGGGTTTTTGTTTGATTTCGTGAACCACAGTTTTTTCAATCTTCCAACCCTTTTGTCTCTACCAGGTATGCAGTTCTCTTCTTCTTCTTCCTCTGCTTTTCCTTTCCAGAAATTGATTTCACAGATTACTTTTTTCTTCATTCTTTGGTGTTTCAGGATTTTCTCTAAACCAGGTATAATGTTCTAGGGATTTAGGGCTTCTGTTCGATCCTTTTTTGCACTACATGCAGAAGAATTTTAGAGAGATCTTCCAGGCCTTTTCTCTTTACATGGTATGTATTAGTTTTTTTTCTCTTAACTGGATTCCATATTTTCTTTCATTGGTATTATCCGTGTTTTTTATTTTGATGTTATTTGTAGGTACCTCAACAGATCTCCGTTTGGTTGCTAGTAAAAAAATCCCTAGGATTCTTGTGGGAGAATATTTAGTGGTGACATCAGCTTTTCCTTGGTGACATCAGCTTTTCCTTTCTAGGGAATGGTGCTCTCTATTTCTCTCTCTTCTCTCTCTCTCCACTCATAATAACAAAGATGTCTAATTAATGCTTTTCCCCTCCCTTGTCTCCTACCTTTTTCCCACAAAAGTCCCAAGAACCAAAAAAAATCCGGCAACCAAAAGGAGCGGTTTTTTTAATCTTTCCTCAATTCTAAAACGTAAATACAAAACCTACTTGGGGTTCTGATTTAGGGTTTTCCCTTTCATTTGATGTTCTTTCCAGGTTTCATTTGGGGTTCTAATTTAGGAGTATTTCTCCTCCGTTTAATTTTACTATGATACTTTATAAACTATTTTGTGTTGCATGTTTTCCAAAAAATCAATTTCTGATGGTGCACCAATTGTCCTTGGATTGCTTCCATCAGTCGTTTCCAATGTTAGTGTCTGTACTTTATTCACCAGGTGAAGGATCCAAAATCACATTTCGTTTTATGGGCCTTTTGATTTCATTTTATGGGCATTTTGTTTAAAGCATAGTCTTTGCATCACGATTCATAGGAATTTCATCAAACACACTATAATCAAATTTTACGTGTCACAGGCCTATGACAACGCATCTTTTTACAGCATTCTTTTAATTTTGAAACAGTTTTGCATGCATAACATTTATTTAAATCTGAAACAATTCCTGTATTTAAATCAATGCTATAACTGTGAAATGACTCGGTGTTTCAATCACCCTGAGTCACCTAATCATTTTCTTCCCATATAAACATTCGTCATTCAAAAGAACTTTTGAATATTGTAATTTTGAGTTGAAAACCCTTCGAATCTTGATTTTTCTGATGCGGATTATCCGATTTTAACCCTTCTTCGATATTGGCCCAATGGATCTCCGTCTTTATTTGGATCGGCTTTCGATGGTTATTTTCCAGGCTAATCTCATCAATTCTGCTTCAACACTAGGTGAAATTCATGAGTTTTATTGCATGTTTCCAACTGGGCTCCTTGGACTCTGAAATTAGTAGAGAAGTAAATGTAATTTATATGGGGTTTGAAAATTCTCCATACTCCTATCTACTCTTTCTACTGTATGTACTTAAAATTTTGTTACACAATTTTATTTTAAGTTTTTAGCCTAGGGTACGCATTTACATTGCATTCATTCTTAGTTGTTGCAGACTTCGAAACTGATTATTGGACTCAAAATCAAACAAAAATTTGAGTCAAATAATCAGTTTTATTCTTCATAATATTTACTATTGTTTTTTTTTGTTCTTTGACGCTTATAATGATTTTATGATGACATAGAGTTGCTTTTGGTGGTCTGCAGTTCATTTGGAATTTCTTGGATATGAAGATAGCGAACTGCGTACGCTTCTTCTTCTTCTTTAATCTTTGTGTATTCTTCTTCATTGTTTTCTCTATCTTTTTCAATATCGGTATGTATTTATTCCATGTGCTCATAGTAGGAGAAGCTGCCGGCAGTGGTCACATTTGGGTGCGCCTTATTATAGAAAACCACAGGTTCAACTCATTCGAACTGTTAAATTCTTGGTCCTTGATACTTTTAGGCTGACTAGATCTTCTACACATGAGGAATCTCTTAACCTTTGTAACTATTTGTTTGGTACCTTCATGCTTAAGAAATTTATGATAGTTGTGCCATCCCTGAATTTCCAAGATATAATTTCAAAGCTTTGTATTACATTTTCTTTATTAGAAGCCTGTGACAACTGTGTTCTTTCCAGCGCGCATTGTGTCAATTTATCTATCTGTACTAAGTTTATATTGAATTCAACCAATTTCTTGGATGTATTGATGCATCAGCTAAGGACATGACAATTGTTTTCTTTCATTTTGTGGGAAAACACAGTTCCTGGGTTTCAAATTTGGGCTGCTATGATTTTGGTTGTCGTAACCATGATGTTCTGCTTGCTTTTTATGAAGTTAATAATGTAAATGGAACTCAGAGAACTCATGGCTGGAAGAAATGTATTTCTTTAGGTTTTTACTTTCACATTGGTGATTGCTATATGCCTTATGCCCGGTTCGTAAAATATTATGACAAACCGATTGTGAGTGCCAGACAGATTGATGGACTCAAATGTATACATAATCATGAGTCCAATTATTATTTTGGAATTCACAATTTGCTGTCATAATCATAATCGAACAGGGCCTTATGCAGTGAACTGAGGGCTCTATGCCATCATTTTCTTAAAAGTGACTTCCATTCCACCCCCTACCATTGACCTCTTTTCTAGAAATAGTTTTATTTTCATGAAAAGACAAATAAAGGTTAGTGGAAATATCGGTGATGTGATGAAAATTTCATCTCCCTACACATGCATGTTTGTGGTTTTTATATGTTTTCTTTTGATTTCCTGTGATACGTACAAATCTACATCCATGCTTTTTGGTTACTTTCATAGTGCCTTCATCAGGACACTTGACCTATGAATATTCCATCCCCTACTTCTCATTATGATCCCTTTTTAAGGGTTTTACTTCTATACATTGAAAACACATTTTTTCCTTTACAATCTCTAAAAACCTGCACACAAGGTAGTGAAAATTACAATAGCGGTTGCAAATGTTGTAATATTTTGTACTTTGATACCAAGATACCAATGGTGCTTCTTTTTATTTGCTTTGTTATGTTTATATTTTTTTTTCTTTCCAGTCTTATAGTTTGTACGTTTTCATTTTTGTATTGTCTTTGTTCTTGAGACTTAGATATTTTTTTATCACCCTGATGCACGTGTTTCCCTGCCGTGCGTAGCACGGGTTTTTTTTACTAGTATGGTTTATGGCAGGCCAAGAGCATAAGACAAAACAAGAAACTTAAAGAATTAATAATTCTTCTTTCAATATTCTTTGATCTCGCTGACAATTTTCCAAATCAAGGATGTTGAAATACGGGTCTTTTCTTTTGCCACAAGAGATAGGCTCCTGAGGATTGAAATCTAAAGTGTAACCATAACATGTTTTTGTAATCAAGACCGTTGATTTGGTTGGCCATTATTAGATGGTCCACCCAACAAACATCCAATCCACACAATTACGGCCTTAAAAAAAATAACAACGGTTTAACTTCTCTTGGAAGAATAATTATGACGGTGACTGTGAGGCTATTTTGTGACAAACACATTTTGAGCCCACCTTGATCAGATTCTCTTAGCCAACTCTCGATAGTATATGCAAAGACGCATACTACCATCTTTCTTTTTAACAAACAAGACTGGTGCTCCCCATGACAAAACAGTGGGTTGCACAAAACCTTTCTCTAGAAGCTCTTCTAACTGATCTTTCAACTCCCTATTTCCACAGGGGCCATCAGGTACGGGGCCTTAGAAATAGGTGCCGATCCCGGTGCCAAATCCACAGTAAATCTACATCTCTGCCTAGGAGTAGACCCGGAAGGTCTTCAGGAAAAATGTCTCCAAATTTACTGACCACAGGGATATCTTCAATTCTTACATCATTACTTCCAACTTCCTCTACTGATGCTAGAAAGGCTTCACAGCCTTGTCTAAGCAACCGACATGCCTGCATTGCAGACAAGAACATAGGGGTAGAGCGAGCTCCACTCCCTTCAAAATAGAATCTTTCCTCTCCAGGGATTTCAAAGTTCACTATTTTCTTATTACAATCCACAAGGGCATGATGGGCTGATAGCCAATACATACCCAGGATCACATCAAAGTCATAAAGGTCTAAGAGTATCAAGTCTGCCACTAACTCCTTATCGTGAATCCTGATAGGACAGATCTTGCTAACACTATTGGCTACAAGATCACTTCCTACTGGTGTACTAACACACAAGTCATGATTCATAGGCATAACAGATAACGAATGCAGCATAGCGTACGATGAAGAAACAAACGAATAAGTAGCTCCAGAGTCAAATAACACGTAAGCATATGAAGAGGCAACTGGCAAGGTACTTGAAACCATGGTGCCAGCATTCTAAGCATCCTGGTGAGTAAGGGCGTGCAAGAGGCCAAGCCAGGAATGCGAGGTCGATCAGTCCTCGGTTGTGCTGCAGGAAAAACGGGAGCTACACGATTCTGGATGGTCTGGGACTGAGCTGGTCTGGTCTGAGCTGGAGTTCACTAAACTGATTGAGAGTTGCCCACCATCATGGGGCACTCCGCAATCTTGTGGCGTTTCTCACCACGTCTAAAGCATGCACCTAATGTCCACCTACATGTCTCAGTAGGGTGATTCTTCCCATAACATTCACATCTGATTACTTACTGAAGTCTTACTAGGTTCTGACTTTGTCTGACGGTTATCTTGATTCTTCTGAGTTCCAAAATTTCTTGGCTGGCCACGGGATTCTTGGAATGACTGTTGCTTCCCTGATGGCTTATATGTGGCTGATCCCTTGGAAGTTTGTGCTCCTCTAACATTATCATCTCTTCCTCTTTTCCTTTGGTTTGCTTGGGTGAGCTCTCTAGCTTCAGCATGCACTGCCTCGAGCTTCTTAGCTCGATCTACTAACTCAGCATAGGTCTCTGGGGTATTAGAGCCAGCAATGCCCTTCTGGATATACATGGCAAACCCATGTTCAAACTTGTCCCTCTTAGCATTTTCATCGGGTACCATCGTCGGGACATGCCGAGCAAGTCTATCAAATTATGTTTCATATTCATCGACGGTCATATTTCCTTGCACCAAGTTAGAGAAATCCCTTTGCATTCTGTATAAGGTACTCCACGGAAAATACTTGGTAAGAAATTCGGTATGGAACATAACCCAAGTAATAGGGCCTTGATGGTGCTCATACTTACGCTTGATCCCCTTCCACCAATGGAGGGCTCCCCCTTCTAACATGTATGTCGCGAAAGCGACCTTGTCATCATCTCCGTTGCATCTCATTGCCGTGAAGGCCTTCTCTACATTTTCTAACCACGACTCGGCGTCATCCGCCGAAGTGGATTCCTTGAAAGGTTTCGATGCCAATCTCATGAATTCTGATATGCCATTCATCTGATGTTGTTCCCCTGCCCCCTGAGGCTGTTGCTGATATTGGTTTGCCATCCCAACAAAGGCTCTCATAAAGTTTCTCATTTCAGTCCGCTCTTGTTCAATATCATTTTGAGGGGCCACAGGTGGGGGAACTTGAGGATTCACATTCTGACCCAAATTCACATCTTGAGCTTGATTCACATTCTGTTCTTGATTCTCATTCTGAACTTGATCACCTAAATTCTAAGGTTCTTGATTAATAGGCTCGTCATGAGCTTCATTCTGATTCCCTCCAATGATATCATTTATGGCCGAATTTGATTCCTACGAGTTCTTCCTCTTGCCATTCTAAAATTTCATATAACACTCAATTAGTCATTTGTCATATGTTACATATTTCATAAATATTCACACTATATATCAAAATACCCCATGGAGCTATTATCTATCAATTGAGCTTCTCACAATTCTTATCCAATTACAAACTCGCATGCTTCCCAAGCGTCCCCAGATGCATTTGAATTTATATTTAGACCCTGGTTGCGCGACTGACTTATGTGTTCCCAGGCGTCCCTGGAACACACAAATCTATCAAGCGCTTCCTAATTTGCTCCTTGCCTAAATCCCCAAATCTCACAATCAAGGTTCTTTGTTCAAATATTCTACCTAGGACCTAAAGCCTAGGCTCTGATGCCACTTTTCTGTCACGCCCCCAAGCCACACACACATAATCATATTCTTAAGACAAGGCTTAGGGGTGCGACAACGCCGTACACCTGCAAAGCAAGCTTCACACGTATACAAGGCTAGCCAAGCAATAATCAAACAATCTGCAATAATCTAAATAATCTAAATAACTAAATTCAAAGGTCTTACATTAATCCAATAATCATATCTCAAATCCTCTCTTCTAACCCATTATCCCAATAATAATCAAAGTAACGAAATCAAATAACATATTCTCAGTAAGTCCCAACAATACTCACCGTCTAATAAATGTAAAAGTACTAAAAATAACGATAGACAAAAACTAGTATCACTCTTGCGCCTCCTCGCCGATTCCACGAGGGTCAAACTCTGAAAATGATAAACCACTGTCAGCTGAAAAGCTCAGTATATAATAACATACTACAAAAGCGGGATCATTGCATGCTAAAAAGGAGAGTGAAAGGTATCAGTCACAAATGAAGCAATTGTCACAAGTTCAATAGGGAACAAAGGTATACAGGAGCATAGGTCAAATGTCACATCAAAGGTCACATTGTTCAAGGGATCACTGGAGGGGATCAATATGGATTCGTAACCACCCTGAGATCATCGGCTTAGTTCAAAAAGCAAGCTATTGTCACCTCGACTGCTAATGGGTCCAAAAAGCGAGTTATTGCTTACACCGACCGCCCACGGTGCCGAAACTAGTTCCTAAGTTCACATACCTGTCGATAAGGCCAACATATATCCCCCATTGGCATTCAAAGTTCACATAGTTCGAAAGAAGGTGTTCAAAGTTCAAGGCAAGTGTTTCCATTGAATTCCAAAATAGTTTCACAATAAAGATAAATCAATATTCTAAAGGTTCATATATTTGAGAAAACAAAAGGGGTGAGCATGCAAGATCCAAATAAAGATCTAGAGTTTATCAATAGCTTCACAATTCAGAAAGTTGGGGTTCACAGTCAACAATGTCATAGTATTAAAAGACAATTCCAACACTAAGGTAGTACGAAATTACGTACCTCAATACCGAATCACTTTCTTTTTTCCTTTGTTCGGAGGTCAAATTCCTAATTCAAATAGTTCATTAACGTCTCAGAAGGGTCTAAGAGTTAAGGCAAAACATACCAAAATGAATTGGAAATTCCCAATTAAAATTACAAATTTCATGTCATTGCCAGTTGACTGGGACCCACCAGTCGGTTGACCAAAGGCTACTGTCCTCATTTTAAAAAAATTCCTCTTAGGCACTCCACTCGACTGGTGTCCCCAGTCGGCTGGTCCGCAAAAACAAATTTTTCGGCGGATCCATCTCCAATCGACTGGAAAAAAAGCCAGTCGACTCCCCAAAACTACTGTCCCAAAAGAGTACCAAATTTGGGGGAACGCCAGTCGACTGGTCTAGGCCAGTCGACTGCCCCGAACAACTGTTTCAAAACAGAAGCCAAGCCCAGGGCGAGCTAGTCGACTGGTCGTGCCTGTCGGCTGCCCCTTGAGAAACTTGCCTTCTTCCCGATTTTCTCATATCTTTAATGCTCCATGACTTTTCCATCCGAACTCCGAAATACACGAGGTCAAATCCATTAGAATCGTATAATCCAGAGGAATCCAATGGATTCAATTTCGCGATCCGGCTCACTTTGCTCAATTATCAAAATTACCACCGAACTATAGGTCAAAACCTCCAACATCAAGGTTTCTATGAACATGAACGATTGATCTTAAGTTCCTTGCGAATTCAACACAAAACTATTCACAAGGAATCCAATATCTACCGTGAAGTCCGCCATAGATTAAAAATCAAAACTCTAATCACATCTCTTTTCACATCAAATCCTTAGTTTATGGTTCTTTTTATTCGATTCATCAATAGAGATTATTAATCTTACCTCGGTTTGCGATCTCTCTTCCTGAATCGCGCTCTTCCTCGCTTTCTCCATGAAGATCTCCTCTTGGGGCTGCAAAGATGGTTTAGGATTTCTTAATCTCCCATAATGATGTATTTATAGGCTTTCTTAAAAACCCTAATCTAATTCTAACCTTGAAAAGGCAAAAAAGCCCCTTACTTAAAGAGGGGAACGAATTTTGGAAGGAGCGTATTTCGGGTAGTTACAGAAGCACAGCTTGAATGGTAAATAATGTGCTTGAGAGTTTTTTTTATCTCCTCATCAACACCCCACAGTAATTTAATCTCTTTTATTACTCCCTTCAAGTTTCCGACAAGTTTATCAACAATGGGAGATAGTAATAGTTCCATCTTACTCATACGTTCTTTCTGTATAAAAGTGAAGAACCGGCAACAGTTGCAGAGATGTTTTTTTTCTTAAGACTCAATTTTTGCTCCGCAGCAAGAAAATCAAGTTTGATTGCAGAAAATAGTGCTTCTTCGAATGCTCTTTGATATCTGTAACAATTTCCCAAATCAATTTTGTACAGTTTATGGCAAGCCAAGGAGCATAAGACAAAAAATCAATAATTCTTCTTCAGATTTTGTTTGATCTCTAGATTCCAATCTTCCAAATCAATTCTATATGATATATGGCCGGCCAAGGAGCATCAAGACAAAAAATATATATAAAGAATCAACAATTCTTCTTTGGATATTCATTGATCTCTATTTCAATTTTCCAAATCAATTCTATACAGTTTATGGCCGGCCAAGGACAAGCCAAAAAATATATAAAGCATCAATAATTCTTCTTCGAACGTCCCTTAATCTCTCTTCCAATTTTTCAAATCAATCCTATTATGGACGGCCAAGGAGCATAAGACAAAATAAAATTTAAAAAGAAAGAAAGGAAGACAAAGAATCAATAATTCTTCGTTGAATGTTCTTTAATGTCTCTCTTCCAATTTTCCAAATCAATTCTATAGAGTTTATGGGTGGGCCAAGGAGCATATATAGGAGAATAAAAAAGGACAAGGAAGCAATAGAACTTTTTTCTTCTCTGTTCTCTCTTTTTTTTTAAATTGATTAAAATAAATCTTGTCAAGGGGTTATTACATTTCCCAACAAGATCTTACAAAGCAATTAAAAAGAAACAAACAAGCTGTGTTTGTGCAATTATGAAAGAATGGCTGTGCTGATATCATTTCCTAATTAAAATATGGTTTTTTACAGTTTAAAAAAAAGCATTAATACAACCGAGACAATAAATGTTACTACAATCTCCCTTTTAAACAATATAATAAGGTCAGCCCAGTGCACGAGGCTCCCGCCATTGCAGGGTTTGGGGAGGGCTAGATGTACGCAACCTTACCCATGCTTCACAGAGAGGATGTTTACGTTACTCGAACCTTTAAACAATATAATAAAGGTTTTAATTTTTTAGACACCAATTTTCATTTTTTTAAATTATAGAAATAAGACATTATTGGTTGCAATTTTTTATTTGTATTAAAAGCCATCTTTAATGTAGTTCATTAAGAAGAAATCTCCTAAAGTTTAGATGATTAGCAAAATCTGCTAAAACATATCAACAAGAAATCTCCTAAATTTTGGATAATCACCCTTTCTCAACTAACATTAAATATGTAAGGGCCCCATATATAATGGAAAAGTTTTATATTAATTGTTCCGTCGATCTGGTGGTTGATTGTGAGCCATTGATCAATACCTTGATCAGATCATCCAATCAATATGGGAATGGGAGCAGATCAAGGGAAGTGATCGAACATGAATCAAACTTAATGGCTGTGTGGTATGGATGTTTCACCATGTCAATCCAGTGGGACCCAATGTCGATGGTGACATAAATGTTCAACCATGACAGTTGATCTTGTAGAACATTTTGATGATAGAGGATGGCAGATGGATCAAGAACCTAGAATTGTCCGATCAAAGAGTTCTGGGGATCATATGGTTGAAGTTATGATCTCCAGTCCAACGGATCCGATCACATAGATAAGACCAAGGTTTTAAATTTCGGATTTCGGTCAACACCGAAACCTAAATTGCCTAAACCCGAAACGGTACTGGATTTCGGCCGAAATTTTGGTTTTTTGTAATTTCATCCAAAATTGCGAGAAATTAAACCCAGAAATCTCAAAATTTTTAATTATATAGCATTGTTTCCTTATAGGAAATAATATATTATTTTTAATCGTGTCCTCACAATAATTTCAGCCAGAGATTGACAATTACGAATAAGCTCAACAGCCATAATTTTTAGGATTTTATTCACTGAAAACTGTTTCATAGAACCCTACAGATCAAGATGTAAAGATAATCCCGATGAAGGTGGGGCCGGAAATGACTGGATCTACTAACCCAATCAGGTCCACATGGGCCTTACTGTAGTGGACCACGGCCTAAAGTCTCCCTAACAAATGATGGCAAAGGAATAAATGCCAAAAAGTCCACATTAGATAGGAAACATTCCTGCAAAGATATGTCTAATTGTTCTGTTGCATTCGTAGCTCAGAGGCGTTCAATGATTAAAAACCTACCACCGTTTGGATGCCGAAAATATTTTGATTTGGATTTCTCACATTTGGAGCCTTTTTGGCGTTGTGATTTGGATCTGGATCAAATCCTTGGATTTCCAAATCAGCGTCTGACAGTGAAAAAAACTAGATCTCCAAATATGCTGTGGGAATAAGTAATCGGAGATCTACAGATCTGGCAGTTTCCTTCACCCTCTTTGCTCCTCAACCTCTCCCCTCCAGTAGAAAGTACCCCCTTCCCTCTCTGTCTCCCTCAACATGAATTGGCAGATCTATTCATTTTGTATTCAAAACTCAATTCCAAATCCAAATACGAAATATAAGGTATCCAAACGGGCCCTAATTTCAGTACAAAGTTACAAAGTTACCACCAAGGAGCTCTAAAGTATATATTTAAAGACTTTCAGGATAAATCTTCAAAGTGAAAAAATAAAACACTTAAATAGAATAATGAAAATTCTGTTGCGGAATTGGGGCTCAAAATACCCCTCCGTAGTGACAAGTTAACAGTCGAAATACGAAAGTGTGTTTCCGGTATTGTGTATAAATTCTATGCAACGTTCCAAAAGTAGATTTGCAAGAACAAATAAATAAAGAGCAAGCCAAACCACAAGAAAAGCACACAAGATTTATGTAAGCCCAAATGGTTCCCACCTTGGCATTACCTTCTTGTTTTGATGATTCCATACACAAGTGATTTAATATTACTAATGTGCTTTTGGTTGTCTAAGTTGTAGATCTCATTAGTGTGCAATCAAGGAAGCTTGGATCAAGGCATTGAAGCTAAATTGGAGAGATTTTGGTGTGCCCCAAAGCTAGGAAGATCCAAGAAGCATGGTGGACTTGAAGATAAAGTGAAGATCTAGTTGAAGTCAAAATTAGAATGTATTTGTCCATTCTTGTTATGGTTGTTTGAGGCACTAATCATAGGTTAAAATAATTCATAAACATGATAAACTAAGTGGGACAAGACCAAGAGAACACACCCCAAAATTGAATATCATTTAGCCTTAAAAAGTGCAATATTGGCAGGGCCAGCCGACTGAAGCTCCCCAGTCGACTGCCCATTTGAGCTGTTTTTCAAACATATTGTTTTTCATTTCGGGCCAGCCGACTGGAGGTCTCCAGCCGACTGCCGATAAGGTTCTGTTTGGAAAACAGGTTCGTCCAGGTTTGGGCTAGCTGACTGGTCACCCCAGTCGACTGGATTGGCTATATAAGATTTTTTATATATAGCCACCAGACCCTATGGGCCAGCCGACTGGTCGAGCCCATTTGACTGCCAACGGCTAGATTTCTATCCGTTGGAGTTAAAACAGCTAGATTTTGGGCTTTGAAAGTATTACCAAAATGCCCCTAAATTGTTGAGTTGAGGTGGTCAACAATTGGTACCATATCAAATCGGGTCAACCCGACCCAACCCAGCCCAAATTGGAAATCAGGTTGGTTCGGGTTGAGGAAATTACAAATCGGGTTGGGTTGGGTTGAACCCAGCCGGGTTGGACATCGGGTTGGGTCGGGTTGGGTTAGAAAAATGGGTTCCTCGGGTTGGGTAGGGTTGGCCTCAACCCGACCCAACCCGACCCGAGTTACACCCCTAACGATGACGAAAAAAACTACTTTTCCTTATTCAGTATGTGAGGGTCAAATTACAAAAAGTTTGATATTACGAAAGACACTTTTTTTTCCAAACAACGAAAAAAACTGGTCATAAAAGTAATGGAATAGAGTAGGTCAGCCCTTACGAAACAACGAAAGACACTTAGGAACCAAGAGGATTGATCTTCCCTCTAAGAAGATCAATCACGTTAGGCAATGTCTGAAACCATTTTTAATCCCACATGCATACGATACCAACAAAAAATAATTATTACTCACCACTTGACATTTCATAAGGGATGACCTATCTATTCCATTACTTTTCATGGAGGAGTTAGAAGGACAAAAAAAATGAATTGCTAAAGTGCCCGTCGAATAGAAAATGGATTCCGAAGTTTTTGTACAAACTTCTTATTTTACCTTAAAATTCACAACTATCTCTCCTATTCTGGACAAGTAGATTCAATCCCATATAGTTGAAAGCTTTGAAGACTATGTGGCTCTCCACCTTGTGATTTGTTTTCTGTATTCGGACCATCTCATCCCTCTTTTTTTTGCAATAAAGTTGGCTATCATTTTAAAAAAATGAATTACCAAAGTGCTCGTCGAATAGAAAATGGATTTCAAAGTCTTTGTACAAACTTCTTGTTAATACGATGAAATAAACAAATTAAAATAAACAACGAAAGACACTTTTTTTTCATGAAAAGGTCAAATTACTTTTCCTTATTCACTGTGCTTTTTTTAACCAAACTGATAATAAAAATTTTTTTATCTTTTTACCTTTTCTTTCCACGCAAAATTGTACGTAAAACAAATTTTATGCCCATTTTTAAGGTTTGTAAAACAAATTTTATGCTCATTTTATTTTTACGCTCATTTTAGGGAGCCTGGCTATTAGTCATTGCTCTTCTACCACTTCATCAATCAATTGATATGCAACTACGCATTTGTGGTACCTCATGCTCGGAGCATCTTCATCTTGCTTTTCTTTCTGTCTTGCTTTTCAGAAGTTGCCAAGTGGGCTCCATAGCGATTGTTATGTTAGCATAGTATGAATTAAAATTCATATGCAGTATTATCTTGTTTGCTAAGACTCTTAGTCGCACGTGCAAATGCACGTGCCTTTTTTACTAGTTATTTCAAGTCTAAGTGATGTGATTTAGAATAGTAATACAGCTTCTTTATTTTTCCTTTATTTAATAATTATTTAGTATTTTAATTCATGTTTTATTAGTCCTAGACGTGGGAGGGTGTTCACATCAACCTATGGCTCCCATAAACTTCATGGGCCAAGCATAAGTGCAGATTATTAGCATACTTTCTTAGGAAAAAATGAGCCCCTCCAGACAGAGACTCCTTCCCTTTGGCTCTATAAAGACGTTTCCATTCCAGCTTCATACGGAATGCCATAAAGTCCAAGGCCCCCTTCCTCTTGTTAGGGTCGATGGGTTCTAGATCTAGGCCAAGACAAACTACTACAGGGAATTTATTGAAACCATTCAATTCGGAATATGGTAAAGTAGCCCCTAGATGGGATATTCCTATCTATTATTTTGGAGATTTATAATTCTTCCATTTTACTGGAGGAGATATTTGTTTATTCAGTATCGGGCCATCCATAGGGGTCATATCAAATTCTACTAAGTTATTTAGTAATTCCTTTTGGCTATCTCATGTACTAGCCAATCTCAGTATAGGTGTTTTTTTATGGATCGCCATTTCCAGTATTGCTCCTATTGGACTTCTTATGTTAGGATATGAATCGAATAATAAATATTCCTTTTCAGGTGGTCTACGACTAGGTAATCTATTATCCTTATGCATGAAGATAATCAATTCGGTCATTGTGGTCGGACTCTATTATGGATTTCTAACCACATTCTCCATGGTAGCCTGCTCCAGTCCCCTTATGAAACTTTCGTGATTAGGTTAGCCATACATTTCACATGTTTCTAGCGATTCACATGGCATCACCAAATGATGCAAGTCTTGGATAAGAATCTACAACGCACTAGAACGCCCTTGTTGATGATCCTTTACTTTGACAGCATCTAGGGTTCCTCGAACAATGTGATATCTCACACATGGTAAATCCTTAACACTTCCTCCTCTTACTAAGACTACAGAATGTTCTGTAAATTATGGCCAATACCAGGTATATAAGCAATGATTTCAAATCCAGAGGTTAATCGTACTCTGGCAACTTTACGTAAGGCACCGTTTCCTTTTCCCTTCCATCGAAGAAAGAGAAATAGAATCCATCAAACCCATACCGTTGAATGATCCATTTACCATCCTTCCTTTCGGAGGACTCGAAAAATACTACGATGGTTCTGTTGCTTTATATATTTATCTCGTCTGTGTTTCAGCAATCCCAAAGTTTCTTTATGATCCGATCAAATAAGGAAAAATGATCCTTTTTTTCTTCGTTTACGTACTCTTTCATAACATAAATATCAAAAAGAGGCTTCTGGTGTGAAAGTAAAAAAAAAGGTTCGTGACGCTGAAATGGACCCCTGATACATAAAATCAGATCGGAAATAACCTTTGTTTCATACTACTATCTCGATATATAATTTCATGTTATGTTATGAAAAAAAAAAACAATCAGTGCCATGCTATTATTACTTATTATTCATATTCCATATGGCGAAGGCATAGTCTTCTTCTTTTTCTCAAATAAAAAAAACTCATTGGCGGGCCCTTGGTGGCGATCCTTTACTCCGATAGCATCTAGGGTTCCTCGAACAATGTGATAACTCACACCAGATAAATCCTTAACCCTTCCTCCTCTTACTAAGACTCCATAATGTTCTTGTAAATTATGGTCAATACCAGGTATATAAGCGGTGATTTCAAATCCAGAGGTTAATCGTACTCTGGCAACTTTATGTAAGGCAGAGTTAAGTTTTTTGGGGGTGATAGTGGTTGGAAAAATATATAAAAGATCATTGGGCCATGCAGGTTCACCGTAATAATTATGCACCATCCCTTTAGCCAATTAAGCGCTTAATACAGGATCATTCAAGTTAGGTTTCTTTGTTATTGGGATAGGTGAATTCTTATGGACCCATCCCCCGAGGAAATCAGACATGATAATTTTTCATCATCCGGCTTCTCCCGGAATTGCGTTATCGAAGCCGAGACATGAATGACCGTTGGTGGACACCCACCACTTTTCACCGGTTAGAGAGGCCCTGTTTAATACATTAAGGAAAGATGTTCACAGGGGTCAGGACAGAGAATTAATAGAGGGAGAACAGAAATAGAAATGTGGGTCTAGGGCAGGCTGTTCAAGAGCATACAAGATAGTAAATGAAGTACTGACTTGGATTAGAAATAATGGATAGTTAGAAATAATTGTATTACTTATTATTACTCTATTTCCACACAAGAAAATGGTGAAAAATTCCTTTTCTTGTGTGGAAGATTAGTAAGACGAGTAATCCCTCCTAGAACATTTGTTACTTTCATTTATTTCTTGCCGTGTATTTTCTTCCTTTATGGAAGAAACATATGTATATGTGATATTAGATATTCACGAGTTATATATGGACTATCCATATATATTATTTCTCATCCCACTGAAGTTAGATGGATTCCAATGGAAGTCCTTCTGTTTCATCTTTGGCTGTGGATTGAATGAATAAACAGATGAAGTTAAGGATATAGAAGAGAAAGAGCGAAGAATTGAAAGAATGGTTCGGAACAAAGAAATGGAAGGACTAGAATCGTATGACTTTACAAAGACTCCATGGATAGGAACTAAAAAAGAGATAAAAAAATTCGTGGTTGGGAAGGTCATATAGCAAAAGCCATTGGAATTTTTATTTTATACATCAGAAGAATCCGTTTTGTTACTAATAAACTTGGGGAGGGGGAAAGAATGACTGAAAGAAAAGAAATCAATTAGTTATTCATCAAAGTTTCATTTGATTCAATGACCAGTGTTAGGCGAGGATATATAGCTCGGAGACGTCGAACAAAAATTCGTTTATTTGCATCAACCTTTCGAGGGGCTCATTCAAGACTTACTCGAACTACTACTCAACAGAAAATGAGAGCAGATTTGATTTTTTTTTCCGTTGCATCAGATTACACTTGATTGCATCCAATTGGCGGAATCCAAATATGGTGTATAAACAGAACTTCTTTTGATTATTCTGATGCAACAATTAGTATGAAATAACATTGATAGCCTCTACTCGTGTCCTAGCTCTTTGGAGAGCTAGATTCGCCTCAATTTCCTATGTCTTGCCTCAGCTCTACTCAAGCTAGCTTCGGCTATTTAAAGAGTTCGCTCAGCAAAGCACCTGCCTCACTGGCCAAGTGTGAAGGAACCACCTCAATGGTCCCTCCCCTTCCGAGGCCAAGAGTCTCCCTCTGGGATCCTCAACTTCAGCGTTTAGTCTTGCATCCTTCATCCCACCACTTATCCTTACCGCTCTCTTTAAAAGCCAACTCCTTCCTTGAAAATCCGATATAGGGGGTCCCAAGCTGAATTATAAATGGCAACTATGAGGAGGGAGAATACGGTTGTTTAAGAAAACTAGAATTTACCAATTTGAAAAACTTAAACCGATTAAGAGATCAAAAACAATATTTTAAGCATACAAGTTAAATCTAATGGTGCAATGCAAATGAAAGAGCAAAGAGATAGAAAGAGTGCACCCGAGATTTAAAGTGGTTCGGTCCTCAAACCCGAGGCCTACTCCACTCCACCAACCAAACCCGTTGATGGCTTCACTATTTGATCTTCTTAACCTTGGCGAAGATCGGTGCCAATTACAATTGCTTTAACCTTGGTGGCAATCCTCACCACGGAGAAAAAAGGGCTCCGCTTCTCCGAATACTCGCCCGAATACAAATCTTGAAAGATGAAAGAAAGAACTAAAAAATCCCTTCACAAGGGTTACAAAAGATGTACAATTGAGAGCCTATGATCCAAATCCTAGAGTTGGTGATGAGAGGCACAATTGAAGCTTGATTCACTCTTGGGTATTCAAATGAAGTTTAAGAGTGTTAGGATTGATAGTTTGTATGTTTAGAACACCCATATTTATAGGAAAAACAAAATATGACCGTTCAGTGGCATTACGGTAATTCCAGCAAAATTCCAAACGGCTCTTTTTCAGACCGTTGGAGTGTTCTCGGAGTTCCGAGAATAATTCTCGGAGTTCCGAGAAGCCTCACAGAAATTGGAAAAAGTCTACTGGACCATTTCTCGGAGTTCCGGGAATAATTCTCAGAGTTCCGAGAATTCTCGGAGTTCCGAGAAAAACTCTCGGAGTTCCGAGAAGCCTATGCAGAGCAGATTTTCAATTCTGTTTTTGGGCTTCCAGTTCTCAACCAAGATGGGATTGCTATGAGGGTTCCAAGGTGTTGGAACTCCACAAATACAATCACTTGTCTATTTAGGGTGTGTGAGATTACCTTAATTATGCCTCTAAAAACCTAATCTAGGTTTGGATCAATTACATTAAGAAATGGTCTTCAATATTAATTTCTTCATGTCTTCAAGTCTTCATGACTTCTTGCTTGATGACTTTGGCCTTCCAATTAGTGGTCCAATGTGGGCTTCTTGGCCTTCAATCCAAGCATCCTTGATCTTACTTTATCAAGATCTACAACTTAGACAAACAATCACATTAGTGATAAATGATCACTTGTGTATTGGAATCATCAAAACAAGATGGGAATGCCAAGGTAAAAACCATTGGGCTTACATTCCTATAAACCCTAATTTTGAATTGAGGAAAGAAAATGCACCCTTGCATAGAGCACCTCCCCTCTTTTTTGCCCCCTTTTTCTTCTTTATTTCCTCCTCTCCTCTTCTATCCCTATTGGCCTCATGCAACTGATTCTTTTCTTTCTCTTCTTACCTCCTCTCTCTCTCTAGCTCTCTCTTCCTCCTCTTGGACATTACTTGCAGCGGACGATCGAGGCACGAAGACCGACAAGGTACATATCACATTAAATTTATTTCCAATAAACCAACCCTACATTCTCTACCCCTTGAACCGTTCTCATCTTTTTCTTACATCCCCCTCCCAGATCCGATTACTTTTCCCCTCACCTTCCCCTGACTCATTGCTTATTGCCAGAACCTAGCCACCCTTAGGTATTATTTGAGGCATATATTGGATTATGTCATATTCATTTAAATATATATATATATTAGAATATTTCATATATCTGAATCTTATCATACATTATTTGATATCTTCCGTATTTCCGGTAGCTCGTTGTTATGTTTATAGATTTGATGTACAATGGGGTTGAATTATTTACTATTTGATGAAAGAATTTCCAAGGCTCTGCTTTCCTACGATACCTAGTTGTAATTAGTTTTTATATGATGTTTAATCTATTTTTGAAAATATAATTTGCTGCCATATTAAATTAGAACACCTTATTCGTGCACCTAGATTCTCAGAAATCAACCTGCGAACCCAAGGTTTGCATCAATTTGGTGTCAAAACTCACAACTCAAACACTTGTAGGGTCCCTTTATTAAAGACACCTAGGTGTTCGATAATGACCGATAGACTCTTCCTCAGTTCTAGCCTTAGATTCAGTACCTCAATCATTATTCGCATCTCCAACATCTCACGTCGTTCGACATGGCTTTGCCTTGGCATTTGTGGATGCCAGATTGCCATCACAAATCTCATATCTATTAAGGTTACAATACTAACTTGATGCCGAAAAAGGCAAAAGGAATAGATCTGAACAAATCCGATCAAAAAGATTAATAGGAAAAAACCCAAAAGAAAAGTCCACGAAACGGAATCAGCTCTAAGTGGGCGCACCACTAATAAATAATTCATTCATTTGCCGAGCGAAGGAAGTATTGTGGGGCCAACAACGCAGGGGCAGGCATAAAGGACGATCCAACTAGAAGGAAAAAGTGAATATTTATGGCTCAAAGGGAAGTGTCTCTTGAGCAAAGCTAAGTCAGAACTACTCTTTCGAGTAGGTTCGACTGAGCGAATCGAGAGCTCTCCTCAAGCTTTGCAAGGGCAATAGCGAGAGAGAGAGAGAGAGAGAGAGAGAGAGAGAGAGAGAGAGAGAGATTGAAATCACCAAGAGTGTCGTTGCTACTGTTTGTGCAGCATCTTAGTGCAGAAAAAGCTCATTCACAAATTTCAATACTGTAAAAAATTAATCAGTTTACAACACGAAACCCCTTCTAATACTCAAATAACCTTCAACTATTCTAATATATCTGTACAATCCTTCTTAAGTGACTAACATAATAAAACTACTTAAAATGATGGTCGCCACCACATATAACTTAATGCATCACTTAAGTTATAAGGTGTTGACTGAAGTGCATGGTCCCCACCATCTTAAGTCATTACAAACGAAAATGTCAGAAACATGATGAAAAACCCAAAACCAACATGAAGAAAAATCCAAAACCCACGAAACTAAAAGAAACACCCCCACCCCACCCCCTTAAGAACAAAAAGGAAAAGAGAGAGATGTCAACGCTTCTTCTTCAAGGTGTTAAACAATTGCATCAACACACAAAGACGCAACCAAGAGAACCAAAAGCAAGACTAATAGATTAACCTCACCGATTTACGTAGGACTAACAAATTGATGTCTTGGTAACTTCCTTAATTACAGATGCATTTAAGGGATTGCATTTTAACCAATCAAATATGAGGAAGTGAGCATTTACAGAGCAAAAGATTCCAAAAGATAATAAGAAGTTTGGCCAATTCCAAAAATACTTATAATAACTTTTTTAGCAATAATAGGACTTTAGCATACAGCCAGCATACGAAAAGTGAGAATGCACAAATGAATACGACAAATAGACAATGTACCTCATAAGTTGAAGGACCACAAAATGCATATCAAATAAGCTAATGCACCATATTTCACCACTTGTCCTTCAAATCAATTTGTGCAATGCGAGCTTTGATTATCAAATTCACCTCCATCGAGAATACAAAACAGCATAAGAGATTTTAAATGAGCATATGACATCATAATTATCGGTGTTCTCCCCTCGAAGTTTTCAGTATAGCAATTCAAAATGAATGCCCATCTTCCCGTGCCATGCCTTCACAGGAATAAAGATAACATGAGTGCGTACAAAGGTTTACCCTCATCAATCTATTCAGGAAAATGAGAAGACAAAGCAATAGATAGAGAACTTGAGACAATTGAACATAATAGACACAATCACTTTTTTTTTTGGTAGGTAAGCTGAGATTGAACCTCCGACCTCAAAGTTAAAGAACAAAGCCTTACCCAGTGAGCTAGATGCCCAACCCCTCTTTTTATTTGTTGTGTTCTAATAATAGACACAATCATGTCAAGGTAGGGATGGTAAACTTCCGAAATGACTTTATAATGGACACAAAAACTATAATTAACAATAATTATTAAAGAATAATAGAAAATAAACTGGAATTTTAGGATACTATTTTTCCTAGCCCAAACAGCTACCTACTTTTGCACAGCATCTCTTAAAGCCTCTTCTTCTTGTAAACTCCACCTCTTATTTTTTCTCCTATATCTCGTCCCACCTCCCTTCTTCAATGGAGAAATTGCATTGTTCTTTGGACTAGGCAAACAAATTTCCCTCGAACGATTTGGTGAATTTTTTGACGAGGACTCAATCGAATCTTCATCCCATTGCATGGAGAAAAAACTACTAACTCAATTAATAAAAAAATGGACAACATAAATCCATAAGTTGATTTTCAAATGTGCAAAAGTTAACATAGAAAAAGAACCAATGTTAATTTATCCTGATGATGAATATGAATTACAAAAAATAAGAGGAGAAATCAAAAAAATTATACAATGGATTTTAATATAATGCCACCTCATTGACACCTCAATTTCAACGAGTCCTATGTGATATTTCTCAGGTGGTTCTTCTCAACCTATTTACTAAGGTGTGATTCTAAGCCACATCATAGAAAAATAAAAAATACACTGGCACCACATTGTTTTTCCCTCACTCTCCCACTTCCAATTTGTCATCTTAGTGTTTGTGTATGAAGATGTGGATTCATTTCCGATCTATATCCATTCTAAGGAGGTGTTAGGAAGCATTGGAATTACAAATGTCTAGTACCATTTCAATAAAAAACAATTGTCTGATAAAAAAAAATGTGTTGTAGACATCAAAATGGATTTAGGGGCTTCAAAGGATTATGCAAAGTTGATGATATATATGATCGATCAACTCCTGATCACTAACATTCGGCTTCAAGTTGGAATTGGCATACCAATAAAAACCCATGGGGAGCAGTCATGCAAGAAGTAGAGAAGGCGCTAGTCATCATGGGAAAAAATTCTCTTCCGATTGGTTAAGTTATATATGGTTTCTGTGGTCTCTATCGCTTGACTGATGAAATGAGCCTTGCTTCGTGTGTTTCAGTCGAGGGGATTTCATGGTGGTTCTAAGTCAAAGGGATTCTTTAATTTTATGTTATAACCTCAGCGTTTTATAATGGATATTTTTTCTAAGTTGCAAATAATCATTTTGCAATTTCCGGTGAACCTATTATCTGTTATATACTGCATGCTTCATTGTGTGTAAAACCCACAAATATCTTCTCAACCCTACTGATTGTGATATATTGATTTGGTTTTTGCAGGTTCTTCCTGTGTTTTGTGTTTTGGGGCAACAATTCTGGTTAAGTTGTACTGAAAATCTTGATGCAGATTTTTTGACATTTTCTCTTGCTCAAGTGTTGTAAGTGTTGTTTTGTTTTGTTTTGTTTTGAAGTGGTTAATATTTATTCTTTTTCTTCTTCATCTCGATAAATTGTTATATTTAATCTAATTATATGGTAGAAAAAAATTTCTTCTTTATTTTTCGCTTACAATTACCCTATCCAAATACAAAATTCATTTTGCTCCAAACATTTTTGTTATTTAATCAGCTTTCAATCTTTACATCTTAATTTACGTCAATACCGTGCATCTCACGGTTGGTCTCACTAGTGTGAGAATAAGGCACAAGGGCAAGTGACCCAAACCGTTCATCTTATGGGTTATTGGGAGATCATCCCTAGATATGGTCCCGTACCAATTGGACAATTTTATTAAGAGGACTCGGATTTCTATTTAGATTGCAAGAAAAATATTTTTTAACAGAAATTTTTTTCATGAGCCGGTTTTTTCCCACGCTCGCGAGCTGGCAGGGGATCACCACATTGGGTTCTCTAAGAGTGTTAGGTTTTCTGCGTTTCTTGCGAACTCAAGACCCTGATCCTGATTCCGCAAGGAAGAGAAATTCAGAGTCGCCACCTAGGTTAGGGCCTTGGACCCGTACCTGTTCTTCCGATGAAAATGGGGTAAGTACCCAAGTTTCATTGGGGGAACAGTAAACCAAATGGGTTCTTTTGGTCTGGGCTTAGAACTTTGTAATTTTGCCCTGTTTGTTAAGACATGGTCCTTACAGATATCTGGGTAAGGGTTATGGTTACAATCGGGGAAGTTGTTAGGCACCCCTCTTGCCCGGATGAATCCGGTCTCTTGACTTAATTTGGCATTTTCAAAAAATTTAATCAGAAAAAGTTATCTTTTTCTACTTTTATTTGGGTTAGGCTTAATTCCAATAAGTAAACGGAATGAATTTACAAAAGAAATGAAAAGAAGCGGTCATTAACCTGATTCTGATCATATGCTGTGTGTATGAGTC
Organism: Tasmannia lanceolata; assembly: GCF_043159265.1. Taxonomy (NCBI): domain Eukaryota; kingdom Viridiplantae; phylum Streptophyta; class Magnoliopsida; order Canellales; family Winteraceae; genus Tasmannia; species Tasmannia lanceolata. Next base: position 58,357,235 of record NW_027518695.1, on the reverse strand, counting down.
CCGAAAGATCTCGTAGCTAACCACAATCAGGTTAACTAGTTTAAAGGAAGGCAAAGGGGTTTATATTATAGGACCTCGTGCGTCCTTGTGCAGGGCTTAGCGCATCCAGTTCGGTACCTTGGGCCCACCAGATCAGTTCTTTCGTCACTGCCGTATCTGTTACCAATTTTAGGCATAACAATAAGCTCAGACATGCACGACGAACATGTGCTATGTTTGCTGATAAAACCTGTGACCAACGTATCTCAACCCATTTATTTGTTAATTTAAATAATCTTATTAGTAACAAGTGTTTAACAATATAAATCCATTTCTAAATTATAAGAATCTGTGGTAAACGTTAGGGAACCATTCTAGAGAATGGAAAAGGCCAAAAAAAAAAAAAAACTGGGAAGACAACATTTGGCAAGTCCCACGTGGCAAAAGTGAGCTTCGTGGGTGCTATCTTATGATCCATATATAGCAAATCCCATATAGTAAACATGCAAAAGTAAAAATAAATAGTTCAGAATTCAATATCGGCATGAAATTGTAAATAAAATTAAGCTTAGAACACTTATCTAGTTACGTCATGAGAATTTAGTTAAGGTCTCTAAGACAAAATTAAACACCCATAAACAAATTGAAGATGTAACTAGGTTCACGACAGTAGTTTTAGCTTGACGCGCATATGAGTTTTTTACCCAAGTATACCTAGTCTTCTTCAGTCCTCAACCCTTAAGAAAACCACTTCTCTATATAAGCGCAAAAGTTGTCTTATTCACACAACTAACATGGGAATAAAGTTTCAACACTTTTTTCTTTTTTTTTTTTTGCATCAAAAGACAAAATCCTTTAAATTTTTTATATTTCTTTTAAAAAGTACTTAAAAATAACATTTCGTTGAAGTTTCCATCTGACGCTATAAATTCATCGATTAATTTTAAAACTTTTTTTGTAAATTGTGCTTACCATTATAAATCACAATTACTCTTTTTATGTGTGTGTGTGCACGTGTGTTTATTGGTGGGTAAGTTGGGATTGAACCTCCCACTTCTTTCGTTTGATATTTTTTCCAGAAGATTCACGCACTTTTAAAATCATATATACATGTGTTTGTATGAGAAAAATAATTATCATTTAGGTTTTAATTAAAAATATTTAATCATGTTTACATTCTTTTCGGAGCGACCGGTGATAAAGATGTCATGTTGAAGATACTCTACTGCGGGATCTGCCACACCGATCTCCATATCTCCAAGAATGATTGGGGAAATTCCGTCTACCCTATTGTGCCAGGATAATTAATGTTATTGCAAATGATTTTAAAAATATATTTAAGCATATTTATTTCATTTTTCTAATCATTAGAAAGATCTTGATTATGATCGATAAATAGATTATGAAGTTTTAAAAAATGTGTAACGATGTTTAAAATATGTGTAATTTAAAATAAATATCAATGGCCAGTTCTTAAGAAATAAAAAGGACGTTTTATTGGTTTCTCGTTTAATATTGAGTTTAAAACTTTTACAGTAAAAAAAACTCCATTTTGTTTTTTAGAAGAAAATGTTTAAAACATGTTTAAAACTAGGAAAATGATATGGAGACCTAGAGTACCACCTAAAACGGGACTTGCAATGAGAACATGCCACGTGTTAAAGAAAAATTTACCTTTTAATGATTTCCCTAACTGCTCAAGTCATTATTGATGTTGTGGCATGAAACAATTTGTTCGGTCCCCTTTTAGGTCCTACTCTCGGTTTCCCTAGCATTACTCTTAAAACTATTAAAAGCATTTTTGGCCTCCTTTCCAACTTTATCCTCGCTATATTTTGTAAATGATAAAATTTTAAATGCAATTTTTTGTCATGATTTTTTTTTTTCCTTTGTTTTCATGATTTTTTTTTTTACTTTGTTTTTACAAGCGTTTTTGGCATATTAAACTCGAATTTTTTTCGTCCCATTTTTTTTTGTTGCCACCAAATTTTTTGTTGCCACCAAGTGCCCTATCCCACACCACTTGACACTTGTACGACATGGACCCACTGCCACATGTACGATCGGATCTATTGCCCTTGATCCCACCCTGAGCGGATGACTCTAGACTTTTGATCAAGCATGATGAAAAGGATGTTCTAAATATGTCATTTAAGCCATTCGCTTTCGCGTGCCTCTATCTTTGGAATGAAATCTTCGTTCGGCAACTGGCCTGAACTGACTGGGTTGCCTGCGAGGGACATCAGATCAATGGTACCAAATCAGGCCTGTACCGACTGGGTTGTCCTGCATGGGACATCCGATCAATGGTACCGATCACCAAGCCCATATGTCATGCAATGTGCATATGTGCTGGATGATCGGGACCATAGATCAACGGTCTTTATATCCCTAATCAGATCTCATTGATCCCATTCTCTTAACTTGATGGGATTTGGTCCACTTCACTAAATTAGGTACCTTCCATTTAGATGTTTTATTGGCTTGTAATACTTACAGTTTAGATTTCCAAAGAAAAAACAGACCCATGGTTTGCAAGGAAAAAAATTCAGCTTACGGCATTTACTGATTTTTTTTTTTCTCTCAGAAAGTTTTCTGTAAAATAGGATTTTCCAACGTTTGATAACTCATTTAATAGATATAAAATTTATAAAGTAAAAATTTTCATCACTGTAACTCATCCTTAGGTGTGTATTTTTTTTCCTCAGATAAATTCATTAAGGTTGCAACTTGGGCCGGGTTTTACATGAGCCCACATCATCTTGAACCAAAAATAACATGGGTCGGGTTTAGAATCTACTCCTGGGTCGGGTTTTAGGTTGAAAAACCCAACCCAATCTCAAGTCAATTCGGGTTTAAACAAAAAAACCCGAAACATGAAACCTGACCCAAATTTTATAGGTATGCTATGATTTTCTGAGAAATTATCTGGTGCCCAACCGTCAAGTCCCTTGTTGGTGGTACGTCAAAAGTACCACCCTTGATGTTTGATCCAACAGCAAACTCTTAAAAAGTGGTCAGATGTTGGATCAAACATGTTGGATCTAACATCAAGAGTGGTACCACCCACAAGGGACTTGCCGGTTGCGCACCATATAAAAACTCATGATTTTCTTAACCATCTCCTAAATAACATGCCAAATCATTTTCAAGTATAGTGACAAAAAAAGGATCCCATCTTTAGGTGTGCACTTTTTTTCCTTGGACAAATTCATGCCAAAAAATTTCAAGGAATAAAAATATTTTTTGTAACACATTACTTATTAAAATTACAAAGGGCAATGATAAATTCGTACCCCCTGGAGTACACATGTGCATCCCTTATTTGATGTCAAAAAGCGTTAAAGTTGAGCACTGATCGTGTCAAATCATGGTATAAGGGGTGCGTATGCATACTGTAGGGGGTGCGAATTCATCGTTGCCCTTACAAAATTGCTACTCAGAAGTCAAAACAAACATTGGAAAATTCAATGGCTAAGATGTTATCATAGGCATGAGATAGTAGGAGTAGTCACAGAGGTGGGGCAAAACGTAACGAGACTCGAAGTCGGAGATAAGGCCGGCGTAGGGTGCATGGTCGGTGCCTGCCATTCGTGCACTAGCTGCGAATAGGGCTCGGAGAATTATTGTAGTAAGGTGATATTCACATACAATGCCCTTTACTATGATGGCACCCCAACATATGGCGGGTACTCTGATATTATTGTTATAGATGAGCACTATGTGGTTCATTTCCCTGAAAAGCTCCCCCCTAGACGCGGGTGCACCATTGTTGTGTGCGGGGATTACGGTCTATAGCCCGATGAAACGTTTTGAACTCAGTGAGTCGGGTATGCATTTGGGTGTGTTCGGACTCGGTGGGCTCGGTCATGTTGCCGTGAAGATTGCCAAGGCTTTTGGAATGAAGGTTACTGTGATCAGCCCATCCCCTAACAAGGCTAACGAAGCAATTGAGCAACTCGGTGCTGACTCATTTTTGGTTAGTCGTGACCCGGAGTAGATGGAGGTAAAAAGGTTTTACTTTTTACAATATGGGTTTCGTTTTTTGGAGTCTTGATTTGAACATGTGATTATCTATTAGAAATGAATGACTCTTAGGGCACGTTTGCCTACCATGAACTTTTTTTCATGATAAATCGGTGTCTCCAAATGGAGATGAGCGTGAAGTGGCTAAAAATTAAGAAACAAAAAACAGGAAACTAGTGTCTCTGATGATGAGAAGTGACGAAAAAATCAGAAAACAGTTGATCGGATTTAGAGTAGAGTTTGTTGTTTCCTGATTTTTAGCCCCGTCTCACCACTTGGAGATGCTAGTTTTCTAATTTTTAGCCATTTCACCCCCTAACCGTTCTCTCATCACTTGGAGGCGCCAGTCTATCATTAAAAAAAAATTCTTGGTAGCCAAACGTGCCCTAATTTCTATATTTTCTTGGGAAATTGCATTTCTCCTTGGAATGTTTTTTCAAATATTTTATTCCATGAAAAATCATTTTCCATAATTTTTCCAAGATCCAAGAGGCCCTAAGATCTGCTTGTTTTGGATTTTGAGAAACCATTGTGAATTCAAAACTGATTCTTGAACTCAATTAAACGTAACTTAGAGCCCAATCACTGCTTTGAATCTAAAAATAAGATATATTATTCAAAGTTTAATCAAAATTTAGAATTAAAATTGTTTGATATACAGACAGAGATTGAAGATCTGACAATGACCTTCAATGAAACTAGTGTTTATAAAAGCTATCCTAACTTGATCAAGCTATTGATTTGTCTCATAAACCCTTTCTTTCATTCATCAATAGGGCACTTTTCCGGGCCAGGCCTTGATTCAGTGAAGGGAAGTGGAAGTCATAAGAAAGAGATGTTTCTCTTCGCACCTCAGATCAAGAGGAAAGGTGATTGGTCTAAGCGCCTCTCTTATTACTTTTTTCTATCCCCCTGTTCCTCGGATACAATTCAATCCTTATACGGCCAGATCTCAATTTGTGTAAAGCCTTCGGTGGCTTCCTTATGAAAACATCAATTTGTATATCGGTATAGCAGGTCTCTCTTTATTCTTCGTGATATTGACCGCATTTCTGATCAAAATCCAAAACAAAAAAATCTAAAACAAACAAAGCATATCCTTAATTGGATAGCAAGAAAAAAAAATTTGATGGAAATTTTTGGGGTGATGATTTTTCACCCCGCTGGTAGGATTATGCGCCCTGCTTTTAAAGTGAATTGTAGCAGACTTAACGCTTTTGATGTCAAATCAACTTAAAAGAGGGGCGGGGGTGAAAAAATCAACTCCCAAATTTTTTCTTGGGAATTTTTTTTTTCTTTACATGATTTAGCAGGACGTCTTAAATTTATGATTAATTTTGAGGGGGATATCATCATAGATTAAAGGTCCCTCTAAATAAAATTGAATAGGGTTGGTTTTCGGTTAGACTAATTTCAACCATTCACAGTGAAGTGAATGGGGCTGATCTCTAGCTGACGCACTTAGAGGAGCCAGGTGAAGTCCACTCTAGTTCAAATTATCTTTTCCAGTGCCTAAAATGTAGGAATTATTGGAAATATTTTTTCTTTCCAAACTTTTCCGAAACATCAAAGAGCTGTTTGGATCTATGGAAAAAATTTCTTGAGAAAAGCTTTTCTTAGAAAGTTTGTTTTCCAGCATTTGGTTAACTCATTTTCCATGTAACTTAATTTCTAGATAGCAAAATTTTTCATATTTTATAGAAAAATTTCATTCCTGTGGCAACTCTTGAATCATTTTTCATGGAATACTTTTCAAGGATAACTTTTTCCAAAAAATTATTTTCCCCAGAACATCCTCATGGAAATGGGTAAATTCCTTGAATGGAATTGATTAGGGCTGCAACAGGGTCCGGTTGGGCCGGGTTTTTCAAAACCTTAGCCCAACCCTGGATCCAATTATCTTGGCCCTGACCCGCCCTAACCAGTCAGAGCCAAAAGACCTCAACCCAAGGCCTGCCCTGGAGGGCTCAGCGTGGCCTTTGCCCTGATTGGGTGGGGCTGGGCTGGCCCTGATTGACCCTAGTGCAAACACACTGTTGTCAATAATATAAAAGCGAAATTTTACAAGGTGTATGGCTGCACAGTCCAGTGTTTTCAAAAAGTACCGTACAACCCACTTCATAGGATGATCCAAACCGTTCATTTGTTGGGCCACAACATAAATAGATTGTGTTCCAAAATTCATTTCCATCAGATTATCCTAGCCATCCGATCTATAGAGTGGAAGGTTAGGATCATCCTATGAAGTGGGCCTTACAGTGCTGTTTTTGAAAACACTAGACTATAGGGCCACACACCATATAAAATCTCTATAAAAGCTCCGGTTTATAGACCCATTACTACACGGGTTTTTATAGTGTAAGGTGTCCGGACCTAATGGCACTTATTTTTTCAAGAAAAAAATAAAGAAGTAGTGGAGGCCACCTTATTCGAAGATACAAGCCATTTGCCACAATATAAATAGGGCATGCCCCTAAAATCATGTAAATAGGATGATCTTATGTTTTGTGGTTTGATAAGTCACATATATGGTAAAGCGTAAACAGGGCCGGGTCAAGGGTAAAGTGTGAAAAGGGTCGGGTTGGCCCCAGGTATCAACTCTAAGCCCGACCCGACCCTGAGTCAGGGCCTAAAAAATAAACCCAAGCCTGCCGTCAGGGTTGGATTTTCCAACCCTGACCCTGTTCGGGCTCAAGGCGGGTCAGGGCTCACAGGATATTGACCGCATTTCTATTTTTATTTAGAGTGACCTTTAGGCCCTGTTTGGATTATAGGAAATTTTTGAAAAGGAAAATTATTTCTAAGATTTTCTTTTTTTTTTACAGATGAAAAAAGATAACTTGAACGAAAGCTTTTCAATTTTTATTTAGAAAGACATTCTTTATGTTGTCTCCCTCTAAATTAGCAATAATTACATATTTTTCCTCTAAATCGTGGTAAGTAAAAAATAACCCAAGAAATTTTTTTGTTACAAATGTTATTCTTGCAATCTAAACAGGGCCTGAATTTACCATTCAAAAAGAAAAAAAAAAACACAGGGCCTTAATTTATAATGACATCCCTCTATATTAACTATATGATCTCTCTCTCAATTCTGGAAAAGAAAGAAAAAATTACTAGGAAACTTTTTCCACAAGAAATAGTTTTCCTGCAATCCAGGTAGGGCCTCTCTTTAATTAGGTTTAAGTCAAGATTATAGAAGTGAGATTACTTGATTTTGAATTCACAGGTGGGAAGATTGTGGCGGGAAGTCTTATAGGCGGAATGAAAGAGAGCCAAGAGATGATTGATTTTGCCGGCAAGCATAATATAACAATAGATATCGAGCTTGTTCCAATGAATTACGTGAACACGGCAATGGAGTGGCTCGCCAAAGCTGACGTTAGATATCGGCTCGTAATCGATGTCTGGAACACCTTGACGGCTTCATGAATAGTCCATTGAATCGGGGTCGACATGATAAAAAATTCACTGCTTTTCCTTTCAGTCAGTTCAGAAAGTCCAAAACTTGTTACAAATAATTCTTCCCTAATTGTTTACATATATTCTTAGGGAAATGATATATTGGCCCGGGCCACCTCCGCCTCTCCTAGTGTATTTATGAGTTATGAGTACTCTTTTTTACACTACAAAGGGTGGCTCAGGGAAGAAAATGGGGCAAATATATAACTTTCATATTCTTATGTAGCCCATCGGCGAAATGCCTTTTGCGATGGACGCTAACAAATCCCTATAATCTTAGTTGCATAAAAATTTAGGAAATTTGATCAAACGGTACCTCAAAATATCTAAAATAGTGAGATGGACCTCTTGAATTTCAAACTTGTCAGAGGGTTCCATTTTGCTTTTCCTGACAAGGTTTTTGACCGAAATACCCTTCCACCCTCAAAAAACACGTTAAGCCATAAAAAAAAAGGGATAAAAAAGTGTTCCCTTCTTTTTCTACCAACCCTTCACCTTCCCCAATCCCAATAACGCCTGGAACAAAAAAAAGGAGGTTGGTTGCCGGGTTTTTTTTTCCTGGGATTTATGTGGGAGAAAAACAAATTCAAGGAGATTGGTGGGAAAAAAAAAGTCCTAGAACTATCCCGGTAAAATAAAAATCCCATGTTTGGTTGACCGGACTATCGTGGGAAAAAAATGCTTTGTTTGGTTGCTTGAACTGTTGGGAAGAAAAAAAAAATCTTCTAAAGCTTATTTTTGGTTCCTGGGAGTATTTTTTTTCCTTCCCGAGGTTTCGTGCGGGGTTATTTTGGTTCCCGGGATTATTTTGGGCCCACCAACCAAACGTGGGTTTCCTGAGGAAATCCCACAAAAGTCCCAAGAATCAAAAAATTCCGGCAACCAAACGGAGTCGGGTTTGTGCTTGTAACGCCTAATATCTCATTTAATGTGTTTGATAACTTTGTTTTTTTATGATGGTGTATAAGGGTGTATAAGGGTTTATAAGGGTTCATAAGTGTTATTAATGTTTGATGGCCCTACCATTGAGTTGAACCCTTGCTATGTATTTCATAACTCCCGTGATTAGGGTTGTGTAAGGGTTTATAAGGCTTCATAAGTGTTATTGATGTTTGATGGCCCTATCATTGAGTTGAACCCTTGCTAGGTATTTCTTAACTACCGTGATTAGGGTTGTCTAAGGGATTATCCAAAAAATAATTCTTTGTTTTTTGTCTTTGATAATCCCAGAGAAAATTTTCCAGGTGTGATAACCCAATTTCATCTCTTGGTAACCCAATTTTCATATGTGATACCCCCATTTTCCTTGAGCTGGTAACCCCTTCCAGGCCCAATAGATAAGAACCGAAATTTTTCCAGGTGTGATAACCCCAATTTTATATGTGAGAACCCCATTTTCATATGTGATACCCCCATTTTCCTTGACCTAGTAACCCCTTCCAGGCCCAACAAACATGAACCGAAGATTTTCCAAGTGTGATAACCCCATTTCATCACTTGGTCACCCAATTTTCATATGTGATACCCCCATTTTCCTTGAGCTAGTAACCCCTTCCAGGCCCAACAGATAAGAACCGAAATATTTCCATGGGTGATAACCCCAGTTTCATATGTGAGAACCCCATTTTCATATGTGATACCCCCCATTTTCCCTGACCTCGTAACCCCTTCCAGGCCCAACAGACATGAACCCGAATTTTTCCAGTGTGATAACCCCATTTCATCTCTTGGTCACCCGATTTTCATATGTGATACCCCCATTTTCCTTGACCTGGTAACCCCTTCCAGACTATGAAACTGGGGTTCTCACATATGAAACTGGGGTTATCACACCTGGAAAAATTTTGGTTCTTATCTGTTGGGCCTGGAAGGGATGACCAGCTCAAGGAAAATGGGGGTATCACATATGAAAATGGGGTTACCAAGATATGAAATGGGGTTATCACACCTGAAAATTTTTGGTTCATGTCTGTTGGGCCTGAAAGGGGTTACCAGGTCAAGGAAAATGGGGGTATCACATATGAAACTGGGGTTCTCACATATGAAATTGGGGTTATCACACCTGGAAAAATTTCGTTTCTTATTTGTTGGCCTGGAAGGGGTGACCAGCTCAAGGAAAATGGGGGTATCACATATGAAAATGGGGTGACCAAGATATGAAATGGGGTTATAACACCTGGAAAATTTTGGTTCATGTCTGTTGGGCCTGGAAGGGGTTACCAAGTCAAGGAAAATGGGGGTATCACTTATGCAAATGGGGTGCCAAGAGATGAAACTGGAGTTATCACACCTGGAAAAATTTCTTTGCCTTAAAACTCCCTGTTTACCCAGTTTTAATCCCTTTAGCCTCTGCCTTTTCGATAATAGTTCTGCTTGTTCTAAAATATCAGAGATCTGTAATTTATTTTTGTAGATCATGTTTTTAGAGGAAACTCTTCATTCTACACCTATATCAATAGATTGCGTTCTGAAATTGTTGAATCAGAATCTATCGGAAATCCTAAATTATCGAATCTGGTATTTATAGACTTTTAGGGACAAATCCTGATCTGACATAAATTAAACTCTGAAATTTCTCGCAAATTAACTTAATTAATCACGGGATTAATTATGAGCTTATGTATGTAGCATAACTACCAACCCCTTACACCGGATTGATATCAGAGCAAGTTTTCTTGTGAAAATCATTAACCAGACGTCTCTCAGGAAGGATACTCTCGAACAACAGGTTGACTGTATTGAAGAGATATTTCAAATGGTGATACAACAAATGGATCAGCTAGGCATAAGTACGAACCCCTTACACCAGATTGATTTATCTCATTATCTTTCACAGCATCCAATATCCATATGCTCTGGATTCAGTTTTTCCATGAGCTACAAACCTGGAAGGTTGAGATACAAGCCTCAATCATTGAGCTACAGACCAACCCCAAAACCACCTCCTCGCCTTGAACCTGTTGATGAAGAAGAGTCACTTATGGAAATGGAGATATTTGAGTGTTATGGAGGCCAGCAGCAAATCTCTTCTACTTGCTCAAAACTAGAAAAACACTACCATTGCAAGAGAGTGTGGATGACATCGATGAGAAGCCAACTGATTCAACAAACTAATTCAGCAAACTACTGAACTACAAAAACACTACCAACTAATTCAACAAACTGTTGAACTTCTGCACCCTACAAATAGCCACACAAGGTAGTCATCCTTCACTTCAAAACTAGTTCAAATTGCTGAAATTTCAGCAAGCTAAAACTTGGTTCTCTTCGAATGCAGGAAAGCTACCTATCTACGGCAAAGCTGAATTCAATAGATTACATGACTGCAATCCAGTTGCATTGAGGCCTCTACAAACAACAGACAAAATCTTGGTTTGACATGAAATGGTTTTTAGAAGTCTATGAACACCATTTACAATGAAGGGACAATATGTTACCATGTAGTAAAGTGGATAATTCGCACCCCTTTGACATGAATTATGTGGCAGATTTGAATGTTTTTTTTTCATGTTAAAGAGGTGCAAATTATCCTACAGGGGGGCGTGAATTTGTCATCGTCCTTTTCTAAAATTTTGGGGGGGGGGGGGGGGGGGGGCTACCATAAACCTGGTGCATCCAAACCATACACCTGTTACTCAAACCATGTTACTCATCCAGTAACATGGTTACTCAAACCATGACCTGTTACATAAACATGACTTGTTAATAAAGCATCCAATAAAGCATCCAGTAACATGGTTACTCAAACCATCCCCATAAGCATCCAGTTACATAAACATGTTACTCAAACCATGACCTGTTAATAAAGCATCCAACAAATTGGGTTACATAAACATGTTACTTAAACCATAACCTATTAATAAAGCATCCAATAATCGTCCCCTAGGATCCAACAAATTGGGTTACATAAGCATCCGGTTACATAAACCTGTTACTCAAACCATAAACCTGTTTTCCAACCACGAACCTGTTAATAAAGCATCCAATAAGCATCCCCAACCATACAATTACATCAACCTATTACATCCAATTACTTAACCTTTAACATAAACCTGTTAAATTCTCCACATCATTAAAAAATAAACATAAAGTTTTGTCAAACATGAACATGTTACTAAAATTCATTTCACAACCCAATCATTGCACAACCTATTCAAGATCACATTTCCCAAACTCCCTCCTTAAAAATCTTTTGCAAAGTTCAAGCCTAAATTTGGGAATGTCTGCTGGGCCGAAATTCAATGGACATCCACTATAGAAATGCTCAATACCCATTATGACAAATGCGCAGCAATCAAAGTTGTCAAATAAAATGCAGTGATTCGAATGAGTTCAAACTATTAATGAACTAACATATAAAACTAGTTTCAAACATCATAGGTTGTACCCACCAATTGTTCTGCTGTGGATAGTGATCCATCTGTTCATATGGGTAATCATCAATGTTGGCACCCCGTCCTTTGAAATACTCTTTGATGCATGCTACCTGGCAATTCAAAATGGAGTTATCTAAAGTCATTGAAGTTGATGATTCTAATGTCGTTGAAGTTGAAAATCTACTTACAGTGGGTAATGCCCTTTCATTGAACTCGTCTCCCTTGGCTAAGTTGCATTCTACGAATGATTTCTTCACCATGTCCACCGCTAGGAGAACCTAATGGAAGTCTTGATATAACGGGAGTAAGAGCATATGAATCTCCTCCAACGGGATATCATCAAGAATAGACCGCAATTTTCCTAGGGTGATACCTTGCTTCTCCTGCTTCCTTTTCTAATTATGATGATATGACATTGAAAAAGGATTCCTTTTAAGCTAATTGACTAAAAGAAATTCTTCTTGTTAAGTCTTCAAGAGAAGGAACTTAATAAAACCATGATGTACTATCCATAGGATCCACACCAACACTTCTTAGTTTTCCAAAACTGGACATTGAATCACCTCAACCTTTTCCAAATGAAAATAAAGTCATAAAAAATCAAAGAGAACTTAACTGCTATTAGTATTTGAGTCAAGCTAAAAAAAAATGATTCCAAAATTTTGAAGTATAACCATCTACACTGTCCCTTTCTACAAAGCTAATTTTGCACTGTTAATAACATTTCATTGTCCAAGACAAACAAGTTAGTTTTACACCTCATGGCCCAACGAATTCTATAGCTGATATCAATGATATTAGCATCATAAATGTCAAGTCTTATAACAGCTCTCTCATCCTTTTTTTGAATAATATCACCACAAACATTGCTCATACAAAAAGGGAACAATTGCATCTATTTAAAGCCTGAAAATTCTTGTACCCCAAAGCCTGAACAAGGACACTGACATGAAAATCAACCTATTTTAATAGTCTCATCCTATTTTTCAACATTACAAAACAATTCAAATGAATATAACGTTTACTTCTTTCTCTTTCAATGCACCAGTAGAATTAAAATATTTTTCATTTTCCCATAGTTTCCCCAAACAGACGTATCATTTCTAAATTCTACACACTCGCAATAAGCAAAGCATTCAAACCCAATACAAAACCTTTTCTATTGCCCCATGCTGAAAGAAATTTTATAAATAGTATTACACCTATCAAAAACTAGATTTCAACAGGAATCACCTATAACATTAGCAAACATTAGCTAACCCATGCAACATTAGCTAACCCATGCAACATTACCAACATACATATCATTCTCTTTTCTAAATTGATGTGCAGAAGAAAAAATCCCAAAACCTAACAAGTTATCAAATGGGGAAAAAATCAACAACACAAAGGGCTGAGAAGCAAAACAAACATATCAACAAAAATTCCACAATCATCATAAATTAAAAACCCAATAATTCAAAGATGGGCCACACAGAGAAACTCCTAATTAATTAACCAAACAAAGGTTCTCAACCGCTTTTATGGTTTTATCATCCCATTTACAGTTATGATAACCCCTTTTACAGTTTTATCAGCCCATTGAGGGTTACAAATAGTGTATACTTGGGCTTTAACACTGTAAAAGAGCTTTAAAACAGTGCATGGTTGGAATTTCAACAAGCACGAAGCCGATTCTCAACATTCTTCAGAAAACCCTAGATCTAAAAGGGGGTTTATTAAAAAAAAGTCGGAACCCTAGCATATTTAGGTCAAAAAATGATGAAGGAGAGAGTAAAACTCATACCTATGTTTTTGGCCGAAGATGGAAGCGAAGAAGCAATAACGAAATGGCCGATCCACGGGAAGAAGACGACATGCGTCTCTCTCTCTCTCTCTCTCTCTCTCCGCTGTAAAAAACGCAGGTAAAAGAGGGTTGTAAGCCTGTAATATTTTTAAAATAAGCAAAACAGCCTGAAGGGTATTTAGGTAAAAAAAACATGTCAGGAAAAGTAAAATGGACCCATTTCACAAATTTGAAATGTGGGGGTACCGTTTCACTATTTCTGCTATTTTTTGGACCCTTTTGACCAAATTTTCAAAAACTTATTGCAATACATAAAACTTTGTTGTTGGTCCCTTGCGGTTCCCTGGAGTCAAAGAATTTGACACACACACATACACACAGAGTAAATATACCATTAGTGAGTGGACGATTTCTCCTCTAACTTTTCCGGCGGATCCCTTTTGAGACTTTAGCCTGAGTAAAAAAATGCCCGAGGATTGTCTCCCCTCTCCTACTCCTCTATGTGATGGAAAGCCTCTGCTCTTAGACATGGAAAAGGGCACTTGCTCTCTTTTCTTCAAAGCAAAAACAAGAGAGATAGAGAGAGTGTGATTTTCAGTCATGAGAGAGTATGGGAAGAGGGAGCCTTGGCCTATTTATAATCAATATGAAGAAGCTGGAAGCTTCTTGCTTTCTAAAATTAGCCTCAAATCTTAGCAAAGCTAAGCTCATCAAAACCGTCGAAGCCATGTTTCCCTCTACACCTTTTGCCAACACAAGAATGTTGCCATGTTGAGAATGACACTTGGTCAAACTTTCCAAATAATGGCTTATGCCCAGGTAACGCAGGGCGATGAAACGGATTGATGCTTTGATACCAAATAATATATGTAGGGGACGTATACGGAAACTTGTGTTCAATATCAAGAAGGGTTGTCTGTTGGAGAAACTAAGGGATGTAGTTACAGAAAATCAAGATCTTAAGAGTTAGGAATATGGATATGGCTAATTGGTTGAAGGAAACAATAGGCTAACAGATGGCTGGTTTTGGTTGGGTAATAAGATGGGAGTAAGGCCAGGCTTCTGGTGGGTCGTAATCAAGCTAGGTACCGGTTAAATTGGTGAAAGCAAGGGCTGGTTCTAGGGAGCTGAATTTATTACAATTAGTTTCTTGTTGGGAAGGAGTAGCAATTAATCAACGATCATGGTGTAACAGATGAGAATTAGTAGTGGTAATTGAAGGGAAATAAAGAAAAAGATAAGGATTTCTGGGTTGTAGATAGATCGAGGGATCAATTTAGGGGCTGTTAGAACGTACCTAAGATTGATTTCCAAACTAGAGAGGCAAGCAGTAGGTGGCTTGCAGAATGGCAACAATACAAGCACCAGGTGGCTTGTCTTTGATGGGGCAAAACAAGGCAACAATTCGAAAGGGAACCAAAATATTATTCATAAAAGCTTTTTAAACGTTCACACATAGTATTGTATTTATAGACTTTGTAAAAGCTTCCTAATCTTACTCAAACAAGGAAAAAAAAACTTTCTAAAATTCTAAAACTCTTAAACAATATCCAACGTCCTAAAATTTCTCTAACTCTAAACTAAAATTCGTCCAACTCAACCTTCTCCTACAATTTCTCAAAGATCAAATCCTACTCTAAAAAGAAGTCTGATACGACTAACTCTTAGAAAATTAAAATTCAAATAAAAAAGGCCTAATAAATCAAAGTTGATCTTGACCGTTGATCTTATGATAGTGCGAGATGCACCTGCATCAGACTCCCTTTCTTGAAAAGAACTCGACCACGAGTTCAGATCAAGGTAGATAAAACCGTACGTGATTCTCTCTCCGACTTCGATTGGAGGCCTTTCTAACGAATCAAATATTTTCATCGGGCAATTATTCTTGCATGCTTTGACTGGCGGCAGGATTTGATTCGATCGGAAAGCAGGTGTGGACCCCGATCCGAGAGAGGCGGGGGGACGGGCCCCCCCAGAAAGTCTCTAGATCATCCACGTGAAGGAGAGCCCCACCAAGGAACTCTCGACAGAGTGCCCCTCACAGCATGAGTGGCGATGTAAAGTGAGATACCTCTCGATTCGGGGACTAGCCCGGATTCGAGACGCACCTTAAACAAAGAAAGAGTCGCCATCCAAGGAAGTGGGCCCTGGATCCCATGCTGTGCTCTGTCGCAACAGATAACCAGAGATACAAAAGGTCCGTGCCTGATGACGAATGGGGAAGGGGTTAGGCGCCCCCAATTCGCCCAAGTGCAAGCACCTGGTCTCTTATGCCATTTATTATTAACTTTGAAGAGTTTTGGGCGAAAATCATGCGAAATGGGAACGAATATCCCCGAGATAACGTCTAGCTAATCATGGATGTCTCGGAGATGAATAAGTAGCACACACAAAAGAAATGAAAGACATGGCACCTAAGGATAGCTAGGTTATGAGTGTCATGCCTAATTGGTGTCTAAGTTCTGGTGGACAAACACACGCATGCTACAGCTAAAGGTATAGGATCTGTACATGAAAGTAAGAAAACACAGCAAAACATACAGCACAACCCACGACTCGACACGACAAACCCTAAACTCTAAGGTTATACTTGACTTGAACCAGGGTGGCCATCCATCCTGGCTGCACTACGTATCCCGGCCTCGGGAAGAATCAGAGTCAACGTAGTTCAGCGACCTATGCTAAACTACAATGCCTAACCCTCTAGGACCGTTATCCTAGACTCGATCAACTAGACCTGACTAGTTTTTAAAGCTTCTTACGCCATTACTTAAGTTCAAGTGAATGGTAATTTTTAGGACTCCCTATATGCCCTAACTAATGCAAGTGGACCCTACACCCTAGGTGTGACTAGGCTGTGCGTCCTAAGGAAAACCATGGGCTATCTAAGCGCGTTCTAGTCTAGCCATCGGATCGACTAGGTGTCCAACCGACCACGACTCGAGGCCTCCTAACTCTAAGGACACTCACACGACCAGACATGGCAAATCAACACAATCAGGACAGACTCCTAACTCTAAGACACCCCAAACGCCTAGGACAGACTCCTAACTCTATGGGACGATCTTTTGAAAACGATTTGCAAGGTCATTTTGAAGAATTTTTATATTTTTGGAAGGTTTCAAAGGTTTTGAAGCTTATAGAAGTTTTTGAAGTTGTGAAAGTTGTGACTGAACTCAGGATGCCAACTGCAAGCCTGAGCTGCCTACATACCCCTCAGCTAGGGATCAAGCCATCCGTAGTTCGGACTAGATTTTCCTAACTACATTCTTAACGACTCAAGATTTTTGAGATTTTTTGGTTTTTCAGATGTTTTTTTTTTAATATTTTTGACTTAAGAGGATAGAATCCTATCATCATAAGGGTAGGATAGACTCCAGATATCCCGCAAAGGTTGGACAGTATCCTATACTCTGCGGGGGGAAATGAATAGAATCACGACTCTGCAAGGGTTGGACAGCATCCTATACCTTGCAAGAGTGGATAAGGATCACATGACTTGATGAGGGGTTCGACAGAATCCTAACCCCTATGATGATAGGACAGACTCCTGAAATACTGAAAGACTGACTCCTAAACTGTATAGGGGTAGGACAGACTCCTACACTCTAGGATGGTAGGACTCTAAAGAGGATTACTGATGAGAGAAGGAATGCCTCCTAAAAGGGAGGACAAGCAAGGCCAACGAGACAAAGCCTGTCTCCTATGGGGGAAACAACTAAGAGGATCTGAACCTAACTTAGATCAACTCAGTCATACAAAAAATTGGATAAACTATTTCGAAGATGAAGCATGAATTGAGAGATTTATATTCCATTTAAGAACAAAGCCATCAGGGATCAAGCGGGATGATAGGATCAGATAATTCATACCCTTATACTTATAGCATAAGGTAAAGAGACTATTTGATCTGCACCATTTCGTGTACACAGACCACTTCCCAATCAATTTAAAATCTAAATTGAACTCAAAATTAAGATCAAGAAATCAAGCTGAAAACAAACTCACGAACTAAACATTTATTCTATAAGAAGAAAGGCAATGACCCCCACACATCTAACCAATACAGAAGAGGATTAGGAATATTACCTATATTTGAGATTACCAAATGCTTACTGGAGCTCCGCTGCTGAAACCATAAAGGATGGGAAAATTTGCAGATCTGACTGGAGAGGGGAAAATTTCAACTGAGATCCGACAAATCTATGCAAAAAACCTCCGGATCGGGTGGAATAAAGACCGGAGATCGAAATGATATTGGTGGAATCCGCGGATCTGACCGGAGAGGAAAAAAAATTGGGGATTGTAGCTGACGTTGAAATGGGGGGAAATGGGTTTAATGGATGTGGGTTTTGAGGGCTGCTGTGATGGAGGCAAGAGATTTCCTCTGGATTTCTATGTGGGTTTGAATGGTTGGAGATGGACAGAGGAGATGGTGGTCGGATGGTGGCTAGGTGGAGAAGAAGAAGGTTGCCGGAGTTGGGGTCGGAGATTGGGTGGGAAGATTTGGGTTTAATGGTGGAGGCTGGCTGAGATGGCAGTGGAAGATGGGTGTGGCCGTTAATGGTGGAGGCACGGCCGGAGTTGGGAGAGTTTGGTCTTTTGAAAATGGGTTTTGGGTGGTAAAGAAGGTGGAGATGAAAGGGGTTTTGATGTGGGATTGGGTGAAGATGGGGTACGGTGGTTGTGGAAGAAGGTGGTTGGTGGCGGTGGAATGGGATGGACTTGTCGGATTCCGGCAAAACCCGCCGGAGAAGATGAAATAAAGGGGGTTTTTGGGCAAAAACGGTTGGAGTGGAGGTGGTGGAGATGTGTGGGGTTTGGAGGTGGTGGTGGTGGAGATATGAAAGGAGAAGGAGAAGGCAGCTTGCCGGTGGGAAGGTGGTGGTTGGCGGCTCCTTCTCCCTCTCTCTGCTTTTTTTCTTTTTGGAAAAATGAATGAGCTCCTTCTCTATGCCCTAATTCGAATGCCATATATAGATGGAAACGCTAAATTCAAACCCCTATTCTTGCCTTGAACACCCCCCTCGTAATGTGTATATGGTCATTCATTAGGCATATATGGGGTGGTCCAGGTAGGAAACAGGGCAAAGATTCTCTTCCCTCTAAAAGATCCTAACCCCTTGATGTGATCCAAGGGCCACTAAGGGATGCTTGCAGCAGAAGCAAAACCAAAATTACAACATCACCCCTCTAAGGTTGGCAAATCACCTTTCTACCAACAGAAATCCCTTATTTTTTTCATTTTGATACTCTCACTATCTCTGCTTGTCTTATTTTACATTTTTCGCCCGATTGCCATGAAATTTTGCAGGGGTATCCTTGAGAATACTAACAATCTCTTGGGGAATTTGTACCCACAAATGTGCACAACAAGATGCCCAAAACCCGAGCCTTCTTCTCATTTTGGGCCCAGTCCCTCAGGAATTTTTGAGATTAATTTTGGAATATTTTGGGACTTGAAATTTGGGAATTTTATTGGATTTTTGAAGTTCTTATTCAATTTTGGGGACTTTAGGGTCCGGTCAAAATGGGGTGTCTACAGATGCCCCTCTTTGGCAGAATGTGCTTGTCGCACGAATGCCAAAGCCGAACAGACAACACATTTTGACTGACCCAAGGCTTCAAACAAAGGGGATGTAAGGGGATAACGAAATTGATTGACGAGACAGATTCTCATCAAGAAGGAATGATAAGGTGAATTGGCGAGACAGATTCTTGTAAGGGAAAATAAGATGGACTCTCAAGGGATAGTGAGACAGACTCTCACAAATTGCAGAATGAAATGATTAGACAGTTATCATGATCAACCCATTCTAGGATCTGAGAAGACAGCATCTTGACAGATCAACAAAGCGGAATGATTAGACAATCATCATGATCAAACCTAAATTAGGATCTGAGAAGACAGCATCTTGACAGATCGACAAAGCGGAATGATTAGATAATCATCATGATCAATCCTAAATTAGGATCTGAGAAGATAGCATCTTGACAGATCGACAAAGCGGAATGATTAGACAATCATCATGATCAAACCTAAATTAGGATCTGAGAAGACAGCATCTTGACAGATCGACAAAGCGGAATGATTAGACAATCATCATGATCAAACCACTCTAGGATCTGAGAAAATAGCATCTTGACAGATCAACAAAGCGGAATGATTAGACAGTTATCATCATCATACCTAAATTAGGATCTGAGAAGACGGCATCTTGAAAGATCAACAAAACGGAATGATTAGACAGTTATCATGACCACACCGAAATTAGGATCTGAGAAGACAGCATCTTGACAGATCAACAAAGCGGAATGATTAGACAATCATCATGATCACACCAAAATTAGGATCTGAGAAGACAGCATCTTGACAGATCAACAAAGCGGAATGATTAGACAATCATCATGATCAAACCTAAATTAGGATCTGAGAAGACAGCATCTTGACAGATCAACAAAGTGGAATGATTAGACAATCATCATGATAAAACCACTCTAGGATCTGAGAAGACAGCATCTTGACAGATCAACAAAGCGGAATGATTAGACAGTTATCATGATCATACCTAAATTAGGATCTGAGAAGACGGCATCTTGACAGATCAACAAAACGGAATGATTAGACAATCATCATGATCATTCCCAAATTAGGATCTGAGAAGACGGCATCTTGACAGATCAACAAAGCTGAATGATTAGACAGTTATCATGATCATACCCAATTTGAATATTTGACTTGGAAAACGCGTTCAAGTTTCTCAAATCTCGATTTATTAAGACTGCTATCTCAACTATCATCGCATGCTAGGTATCTTTTATGACCTGACTTTCATCAGGACATAAAAGATGCCCCTAATATAATTTCACATCCAATACTGGAGTCTTAACAAAAATCGAACAGATTCAAGCTTTCTTTCATGAAATTTGGGTTACAAAGATTTCATTTTTTTGAAAGGTTTTTCTTTTTCTTTTCAACAGCTTTGAAAGAGATTTTTTTTTAAAGTTTTCTTTTTCTTTTCAACAGCTTTGAAAGATTTTTTTTTTAATGTTCTTCCTTTTCTTTTCAACAGCTTTGAAAGATTTGTTTTTTTTCTTTTCTGTATTTTCCACAGTTTGAAAGATTTGCCTTTTTTTTTCATTTGGCTTTTTGGATTTGAAGCTCGGATCGACCAAGGACGGCCTCCTGGTGTTCTAGGCATAATACTTTTTAAGTTGATCAAGGTTTGAGAGTTTTGCTAGTTTTTTACCATACCATAAATTGCAATGATATGACAGTTGCTCATCACACAACCACTCAAGTTCGTGAGACAGTCTCTCACCAAGCACACACTAAAATTGTGAGACAGTCTCTCACTAAACTAATCAAGAACACGAAACTCAAGAAGGAACAATTTTGATTCAAGAAACTGAGATTTTGATCGATTCCATTACATGATTGATTGTCTCTTGCCGAGAACTTTGGGAATGTGTGATCTCTGGTGAGAACCTGACACAAGTAACTTGTTGAGGTTTTGACTATTGACCATATTTTCTGAGAGAACTGAATTATGCTGGGGATTGAAGGTTGCGGGAGCAAATTCTAGACTCCGCTAGGAAAACTGATTTTCTTGGAGAATTGACTCTTCTGAAGAGTGGACTCAACTGAGGAGTTTAGAGGTTTGGCTTGAGATGTGCTCGTACCCCTCTTATCTTAACTTGCTAGAGACATTATTACTGATTGCCTTTGTGTGCTTGACATCTTTTATGACGCAAGTCATAAAAAGATGCCCCTAGTATATTGTGTTTCCATGACAAGAGTTTTAAGGAGGTGGAACAATGATGGTTGAAGAGAGGATGCATCGCTTCATGAAGGCTTGAGGTTGCACAATTTTTATTTTTATTTTTTGCATGGAGAGAGTAGGACAATCACCATGATGACTAAGAGCGAGAATCCATTCATTCGCACTGCTCACTTTTGGAGGCTTAAGGTCTTTGGCAGGTTTGAACAAGATGTCTCTCGCCCCTTCTGATACCTAAACCAAGATTTACTCTGAATTTTCTTCGCATTTTGGAGGACACACTCCCATTCTTCTAGCACCAGACAGTTTGGACTTTGCAAGGAAAGGGAACGCAAATATGAAGGAGAAACAGATTTCCAAGGACTCAATCAAAGAAGATTCTTATTGTTCGAAGGACTTGACTCGCTTTCGACTCACTCTTGGATCTGATGTATTATTTTTCAAGGGTATGGCTTAGCCACTCTTAGAGTATTTTGAAGACCGTGTCAATAGGCACTACTCTCCTCTTTCGGTGCTTATGTCATGGTTATTATCCCTTTCGGATTGCTCGGTTTTAATGCCCCTAGTTTAGAGGAATGTTAAAGTAAGCTTGCTGGCACTACTTGGACTCCGAGATTTTACCCTGGTTGAAGACTGTTTCTCCATCTCAATGATTCACTTTTTGTTGGAAGTCATTGCCATTGACCAGATTGCCTTTCCAGGTTTTCAATCTGGCGGACCGCTTGCCCTAACTTTTGCCTGGATCACCCTTTTGGGTTTTCGGTCCAGCGGGCTTGATACCCTAACTTTTGCCTAAGCCAACTTTTCAATTGTCAACTTAGCGGGTGAATGACCCTAAATTTTGCCTAGACCGCCCTCTCGGGTTTTCAGCCTAGCGGATCTTCAGACTCCGTCTCTTTTTTATTCTTGACTTTGAACCTCTGCTTGTTCACCAGAAGGACTTTCTAGGCGGGCTTGGGTTCAAAAGAGTTGGATATTTCCTTTGGATTTCAAAGTTTCGACCGAACCTGTATTGGCCAGGTTGCCTACGTACCCCAAAAATGGAGGATCAGGTCCGCGTAGTTCACTGGGGTTTGGAACATAATGATTTGGCTTTTAAGCTCAAAGGTTGAAAGGGAATAATTTGACTATTATTCCAAAGGTTGACCGAACCTGAATTGATCAGGTTGCCTACATACCCTGTAGAAAGGGATCAGGTCAGCGTAGTTCGGAAAGATTTGCCCCTGGTTTGTGGGTGTTTGAAAAGAATGTTTGATTTTGTTGAGGGTCGAAGGTGTTTGTAAAAGGATTTTTCAAACTTGAGATTTTTGGCGTTTAAAGCGCAGGTGTCCAAGGATGGCCTTATGATGTTTTGGTATACAAGCTTCTTGAATGGCTAAGGTTTAATGGCTTTGAACTTTTTTCCCTTTCTCATTTTTTTTGAGGAGTCTGGCGGCATTTCCTCGCAAGACTTCATCTGCACTGTGCAAGCTAGACTGATTGAATTCCCACTTTGTCTTTGGGATCTTGCACTGATATTCGGGATTCTACGACTCTGGGTCTTCTCTGAATGCTGGAGATTTTGAAATTCTCAATCTATTTATCGACTCCGCTTCCTGCAATTCTGACGTTCTTGAGGAGTTGACGTGGGGCATGCTCCCTTCTCTTTTCTTCTCTGGATTTTATCTTTTTTTCTTTGTTCATTCTTCTTTTTTTTTACTTGAAATGCGGGAATGCCCTTACTCTTTGATTACTTTGACTTAAAATTCCATCGGAATGTATAGCCCAAGTATTCTTTTTGGGGTTCATGTTCTATGCTCATGACTTTGTTGTCCGAAAGTCTTCTCTCAATTTTTCATTAACTTCATTTGATGTCTGGTATTCTTCATTAGAAATTTTTTTTGCTTTTTCGACCTGATGTCTGAAGCTGAGGGTGACTTACGTTGAACAGTGCCAAGACACGCTTCCGGTTTATCCTCCTAGGACCAAGCAACGCTTCCTTGAACCCTCTAAATAGGTTTATCGATTCTTTGCGCTCTTCAGGAGATTTTGCCAATCCTTATTTCCCGAGTTTCGGATTTCGATACCACTATCCACGGTATCGATTTCATCTTCAAGTGGCTTTGCTCGACACTCTTCCTCTCGTTTGATCATCTTTCAAATCTCGAGGAGAATTTCATCGGCATCCTCGTCCGAGGAGGGTGTCTTAATTTGTTTATTAACATTAGATCCAAGAGTGAACATATACAAGAATACTGACGACACTGGAATCAAATGTTCATTGCATTGAATGTTTGAAGTACTTACAATGATTTTTGACGTGCCACGATAGGCTCTCCATCAAATTCAACAAAAGATTGGACATTGGCTCACAATGAGAGAGACCAATAAACACAACATACTTAGAATTGATATTTACATGGTTAGACTTACCAACTTTGACAAGAGGGTTGGTATACACACTTCAAAACAAATTTCAAAGATGAGACACACTTCATCGGAGGCAACGGATTGGCGCTGAAAGTTCAAAGGCAACGTGCCTTCCTTAATGACGATAATGATTGGAGAGATCGACCCTGGAGTTAGAATCTCAGAAGGGGCAATCCTATAATGTCCTATCAACTTGGCTCAAACTGATCCATTGGCATTGGTGGGATTTTCTCTGGCATGGTGATATCTCCTGAATTTCAAGCTCTGACATCTTTCATTTTCCCTATGCAATCAATCTACTTCCTAGCCCCAGGGTGGTACAGGTAAAGGTGGTAAGATATATGAAGGGTTGAATGGGTGAAATGGTTCCCATGGTGGGTGAAAGAGGTGCGACACGGTTAGGTGTAGGGTTCTTGGAAGCACTTGAGTTCAAGAATAATGAGGGGATCCCTGTCTATCAGGTCATGGATATCATCATCATCTCTCTCATTTCTGTCAAGACGAGATTTTCAGTATACTCAGCCATCTGGGCAATGTGAGAGGAAAAAGGTACAACAGACTGGCTAGACCAAGCGAGTTTAGAAATGAAAGCTCTTTTGGGGTTGATGGCAGACGAGTGACTAAGACTCCTGTCATGGACACCATAAACACTAGGCTCAATGAGAATTAATCACATGGTAATGTAATGTGCAAGTTGAAACAAAAGGTAGACAAACACATCCATCCCTTGGATAAAATCCGACAGTATAACAACTGTACATGAAGATGTGGTAAGGTAAGCACATGATTTGTCAACAGCCTAAAAAGATGATGACCACACTCAAGGTATTTATAGAAAATTCGGCAGTATAATGGCTATACTAGGAGATGTGGTAAGGTAAGCACATGGTTTGTCAACGGACCCAAAAGGATAATGATTACGCTCAAGGGTTCTGAAAAAAAATCGACAGCATGACAGCTACACTAGGAGGGTCTTAGCAACTAAACATGAAGAGTATGCCGTCATGGTCAAGATAAAGCAGGGCTCTCAGTAAGAACACACACTCCGGTAATGATAATGGCAAGATAGACTCATAATCGACATGCGGAGTACATCTAATCAGGATCAATCAAATGATCAAGCTCATGGAAGATAGATCATGGCTAAAATAGCCAAGCATCTGATGATAATCCACAGAATGGATAGAGATGAATAATTGATTAGATTATGAAGGAAAACTTAACTAGGAAGTAAACATTAATCTAATAACAAATATGTATACATATAAATATATATATATATATATATATATATATATATATACATATACACAGATATACATGGATCCTAACCAGGGGCACCATCCCTAGTCTAACCTAGCGGAGTCAAGGATGTCTTGACTCAAAATTGTCAGTGAGTGTACTAGACAGCGCGGCGGGTAATAACGGTGTGATTTACCCTTCTACACTACAAGGGTAGACTGACTTCTATCCTTGGTTCACACATTCCAGTCGCACATGTTCGTCCTATATGAGTACATATATAGTGTCCTAGCAAGGGTTCCCTAATTTTGGTTCTAAAGGGAGCAACTAATATATATATATACATAATATAATGAAATAAAAGTAGGGCTCCGGAGTCAATCTATCGGGTACTATGCTTATGAACCATACTTAATATGTATAACACAAGTACGCCCCATGTTATACATAGTATGCTTCATTGCTCATCGGCTCCTGTAGACAAAAGTACGCCCAATGTCTACGGCTGCAGCACCGGCGCATAGCTTGAAAATAGATCCAGCAGTTCCGTCAGGTTAAAGACCTCCCAGTCTGGTACGCACTGTATCTATTTTCGTAGAGCCAATAATGAAAATAATGAAAGAAATAAAGAATATGACAATGTATGATGTCCAGTGTGTGAATCCCTCGTTTTATTTACGCACTACTTGCTGCCCCTGGATTTCTAACGATAAAGTTCCCATTTAACTTGGTTTTGACCCAAATTTCTTCAAAATTAATTAAAATGGCATTTTTACAGAGTTAGGCAATGTTTCAAAAAATCCTCAGCAGAGTCGCCGGCCTATGGACCCCGATCCGAGAGAGGTGGGGGGACGGGCCCCCTAGAAAGTCTCTAGATCATCCACGTGAAGGAGAGCCCCACCAAGGAACTCTCGAAAGAGTACCCCTCACAGCATGAGTGGCGATGTAAAGTGAGATACCTCTCGATTCGGGGACTAGCCCGGATTCGAGACGCACCTTAAACAAAGAAAGAGTCGTCATCCAAGGAAGTGGGCCCTGGATCCCATGTTGTGCTCTGTCCCAACAGATAACCAGAGATACAAAAGGTCCGTGCCTGATGACGAATGTGGAAGGGGTTAGGCGCCCCCAATTTGCCCAAGTGCAAGCACCTGGTCTCTTATGCCATTTATTATTAACTTTGAAGAGTTTTGGGCGAAAATCATGCGAAATGGGAACGAATATCCCCGAGATAACTTCTAGCTAATCATGCATGTCTCGGAGATGAATAAGAAGCACACACAAAAGAAATGAAAGACATGGCACCTAAGAATAGCTAGGTTATGAGTGTCATGCCTAATTGGTGTCTAAGTTCTGGTGGACAAACACACGCATGCTACAGCTAAAGGTATAGGATCTGTACATGAAAGTAAGAAAACACAGCACAACCCATGACTCGACACGACAAACCCTAAACTCTAAGGTTATACTTGACTCGGACCAGGGTGGCCATCCATCCTGGCTGCACTACGTATCCCGGCCTCGGGAAGAATCATAGTCAACGTAGTTCGGCGACCTATGCTAAACTACAATGCCTAACCCTCTAGGACCGCTATCCTAGACTCGATCAACTAGACCTGACTAGTTTTTAAAGCTTCTTGCGCCATTACTTAAGTTCAAGTGAATGGTAATTTTTAGGACTCCCTATATGCCCTAACTAATGCAAGTGGACCCTACACCCTAGGTGTGACTAGGCTGTGCGTCCTAAGGAAAATCATGGGCTATCTAAGCGCGTTCTAGTCTAGCCATCGGATCGACTAGGTGTCCAAAAGACCACGACTCGAGGCCTCCTAACTCTAAGGACACTCACACGACCAGACATGGCAAATCAACACAATCAGGACAGACTCCTAACTCTAAGACACCCCAAACGCCTAGGACAGACTCCTAACTCTATGGGACGATCTTTTGAAAACGATTTGCATGGTCATTTTGAAGAATTTTTATATTTTTGGAAGGTTTCAAAGGTTTTGAAGCTTATAGAAGTTTTTGAAGTTGTGAAAGTTGTGACTGAACTCAGGATGCTAGCTGCAAGCCTGAGCTACCTACGTACCCCTCAGCTAGGGATCAAGCCATCCGTAGTTCGGACTAGATTTTCCTAACTACACTCTTAACGACTCAAGATTTTTGAGATTTTTTGGTTTTTCAGATGTTTTTTTTTTTAATATTTTTGACTCAAGAGGATAGAATCCTATCATCATAAGGGTAAGATAGACTCCAGATATCCCGCAAAGGTTGGACAGCATCCTATACTCTGTGGGGGGGAATGAACAGAATCACGACTCTGCAAGGGTTGGACAGCATCCTATACCTTGCAAGAGTGGATAAAGATCACATGACTTGATGAGGGGTTTGACAGAATCCTAACCCCTATGATGATAGGACAGACTCCTGAAATACTGAAAGACTGACTCCTAAACTGTATAGGGGTAGGACAGACTCCTACACTCTAGGATGGTAGGACTCTAAAGAGGATTACTGATGAGAGAAGGCATGCCTCCTAAAAGGGAGGACAAGCAAGGCCAACGAGACAAAGCTTGTCTCCTATGGGGGAAACAACTAAGAGGATCTGAACCTAACTTAGATCAGCTCAGTCATACAAAAAATTGGATAAACTATTTCGAAGATGAAGCATGAATTGAGAGATATATATTCCATTTAAGAACAAAGCCATCAGGGATCAAGCAGGATGATAGGATCAGATAATTCATACCCTTATACTTATAGCATAAGGTAAAGAGACTATTTGATCGGCACCATTTCGTGTACACAGACCACTTCCCAATCAATTTAAAATCTAAATTGAACTCAAAATTAAGATCAAGAAATCAAGCTGAAAACAAACTCACGAACTAAACATTTATTCTATAAGAAGAAAGGCAAGGAACCCCACACATCTAACCAATACAGAAGAGGATTAGGAATATTACCTATATTTGAGATTACCAAATGCTTACCGGAGCTCCACTACTGAAACCATAAAGGATGGGAAAATTTGCAGATCTGACTGGAGAGGGGAAAATTTCAACTGAGATCCGACAAATCTATGCAAAAAACCTCCGGATCGGGTGGAAGAAAGACCGGAGATCGAAATGATATTGGTGGAATCCGCGGATCTGACCGGAGAGGAAAAAAAAATTCCACCGGAGCAATGTATTGGGCCGGAGCTACGAAAATGGGTTATAGGATTTAATGTTTTATGGGTAAGGGGGTTTAGATTTTCTCAGAAATAGAGGTGGTTGGAATGGGGATTGTAGCTGACGTTGAAATGGGAAAAATGGGTTTAATGGGGGGTACGGTGGCTGTGATGGTGGGGATAAAAAAACAAAATGGGTTTTGTGAAGATGGTGAAGTGGGTTCGGATGGGGTTTAAAAAAGGTTTGCCGGATTCCGGTGAAGGCAACCAGAGAAGATGGTGGGTTGGAATGGGGATTGTAGCTGACGTTGAAATGGGGGAAAATGGGTTTAATGGATGTGGGTTTTGAGGGCTGCTGTGATGGAGGCAAGATATTTCCTCTGGATTTCTATGTGGGTTTGAGTGGTTGGAGATGGACAGAGGAGATGGTGGTCGGATGGTGGCTAGGTGGAGAAGAAGAGGGTTGCCGGAGTTGGGGTCGGAGATTGGGTGGGAAGATTTGGGTTTAATGGTGGAGGCTGGCTGAGATGGCAGTGGAAGATGGGTGTGGCCGTTAATGGTGGATGCACGGCCGGAGTTGGGAGAGTTTGGGCTTTTGAAAATGGGTTTTGGGTGGTAAAGAAGGTGGAGATGAAAGGGGTTTTGATGTGGGATTGGGTGAAGATGGGGTACGGTGGTTGTGGAAGAAGGTGGTTGGTGGCGGTGGAATGGGATGGACTTGCCGGATTCCGGTAAAACCCGCCGGAGAAGATGAAATAAAGAGGGTTTTTGGCCAAGAACGGTTGGAGTGGAGGTGGTGGAGATGTGAGGGGTTTGGAGGTGGTGGTGGTGGAGATATGAAAGGAGAAGGAGAAGGCGGCTTGCCGGTGGAACGGTGGTGGTCGGCAGCTCCTTCTCCCTCTCTTTGCTTTTTTTCTTTTTGGAAAAATGAATGAGCTCCTTCTCTATGCCCTAATTCGAATGCCATATATAGATGGAAACGCTAAATTCAAACCCCTATTCTTGCCTTGAACACCCCCCTCGTAATGTGTATATGGTCATTCATTAGGCATATATGGGGTGGTCCAGGTAGGAAACAGGGCAAATATTCTCTTCCCTCTAAAAGATCCTAACCCCTTGATGTGATCCAAGGACCACTAAGGGATGCTTGCAGCAGAAGCAAAACCAGAATTACAACATCACCCCTCTAAGGTTGGCAAATCACCTTTCTACCAACAGAAATCCCTTATTTTTTTCATTTTGATACTCGCACTATCTCTGCTTGTCTTATTTTACATTTTTCGCCCGATTGCCATGAAATTTTGCAGGGGTATCCTTGAGAACACTAATAATCTCTTGGGGAATTTGTACCCACAAATGTGCACAACAAGATGCCCAAAATCCGAGCCTTCTTCTCATTTTGGGTCCAGTCCCTCAGGAATTTTTGAGATTAATTTCAGAATATTTTGGGACTCAGAATTTGAGAATTTTATTGGATTTTTGAAGTTCTTATTCAATTTTGGGGACTTTAGGGTCCGGTCAAAATGGGGTGTCTACAGCAGGCCGTCGATGTAGTCTTCGAATTTTGGCAGCGAAGGCAGAAAGTAGCTTTCACTTCGATCGGGATCAAGGGCTTCGTATTCATCGAGGCAGACATGATGTTTTTCTGGTGTGAGATCGTTTTTAATCGATTCATTATCATCGGCATCTTGAAAAGATTCATCTATTTTCGGTGGATCTTCTTCTTGAATTTTATCTTCTTCAAGGGAATCTTCAACAATATCCTTTGTTGACGAACTGAACATTGTTCTTTCCTTTTCATCAAGATGTTCATTCAAACGTTTGATCACTTCCTGAAGTAGTTGAATCGTATTTTCTCGTCTCTCGTACATCCCTTCCTGCCTCTGATACATCTCTTCCTGCTTCTGACTGATGGTGTTTAACATCTCAAATATTATGTTTAATTGAGATTGTGGTGAAGGCATGGTGGTGGCTTTGGTTTTTTTTTATTTTTCAACCCAAGATTACAAGAAGATGGAATTCTTGTTTTCCTAATCTTTGATACCAAATAATGCAGGGTGACCCAACGGATTGATGCTTTGATACCACATAATGCAGGGGACGTATACGGAAACTTGAGTTTATTAAAACAATATCAAGAAGGGTGGTCTGTTGGAGAAACTAAGGGATGTAGTTAAAGAAAATCAAGATCTTGAGAGTTAGGAATATGGACATGGCTAATTGGTTGAAGGAAACAATAGGCTAACAGATGGGTTTTGGTTGGGTAGTAAGATGGGAGTAAGGCAGGCTTCTGGTGGGTCGTAATCAAGCTAGGTAGACGGTTAAATTGGTGAAGGAAAGGGCTGGTTCTAGGGAGCTGAATTTATTACAATTATGGGTTTCTTGTTGGGAAGGAGTAGCAATTAATCAATTATCATGGTGTAACAGATGAGAATTAGTAAGGGTAATTGAAGGGAAATATAAAAAACGATAAGGATTTCTGGGTTGTAGATGGGCTGATCGAGGGATCAATTTAGGGGCTGTTAGAACGTACCTAAGATTGATTTCCAAACTGGAGAGACAAGCAGCAGGTGGCTTGCGGAATGGCAACAATACAAGCACCAGGTGGCTTGTCTTTGATGGGGCAAAACGAGGCAACAATTCGAAAGTAGGCAACCAAAATATTATTCAAAAAAGCTTTTCAAACGTTTACACAGAGTAGTGTATTTATAGACTTTGTAAAAGCTTCCTAATCTTACTCAAACAAGGAAAAAAAACTTTTTAAAATTCTAAAACTCTTAAACAATATCCAACGTCCTAAAATTTCTCTAACTCTAAACTAAAATTCGTCCAACTCAATCTTCTCCTAAAATTTCTCAAAGACCAAATCCTACTCTAAAAAGAAGTCTAATACAACTAACTCTTAGAAAATTAAAATTCAAATAAAAAAGGCCTAATAAATCAAAGTTGATCTTGACCGTTGATCTGGTGATAGTGCGAGATGCACCTGCATCAGACCCCCTTTCTTGAAAAGAACTCGACCACGGGGTCAGATCAAGGTAGATAAAACCGTACGTGATTCTCTCTCCTACTTCGAATTGGAGGCCTTTCCAACGAATCAAATATTTCCATCGGGCAATTATTCTGGCCTGCTTTGACTGGTGGCAGGATTTGATTCGATCGGAAAGCAGGCCCTCGATGTAGTCTTCGAATTTTGGCAGCGAAGGCAGAAAGTAACTTTCACTTCAATTGGGATCAAGGGCTTAAATATTCATAGAGGCAGACATGATGTTTTTTAGGTGTGAGATTGTTTTTAATTGATTCATTATCATCGGCATCTTGAAAAGATTCATCTATATTCGGTGGATCTTCTTCTTGAATTTTATCTTCTTCAAGGGAATCTTCAATATCCTTTGTTGACGAACTAAATGTTGATCTTTCCTTTTCATCAAGATGTTCAATCAAACGTTGGAGTACTCCTTGAAGCTGTTGAATCATATTTTCTCGTTTCTTGTACATCTCTTCCTTCCTCTGATACATCTCTTCTTGCCTCTGATACATCTCTTCCTGCTTCTGACTGATGGTGTTTAACATCTCAAATATTATGTTTAATTGAGATTGTGGTGAAGGCATGGTGGCTGCTTTGGTTTTTTTATTTTTTTCAACCCAAGTTTACAAGAAGATGGAATTCTTGTTTTCCTAAGCTTTGATACCAAATAATGCAGGGCGACCCAATGGATTGATGCTTTGATACCACATAATGCAGGGGACGTATACGGAAACTTGAGTTTATTAAAACAATATGAAGAGGAGTGGTCTGTGGGAGAAACTAAGGGATGTAGTTAAAGAAAATCAAGATCTTAAGAGTTAGGAATATGGATATTGCTAATTGGTTGAAGGACACAATAGGCTAACAGATGGGTTTTGGTTGGGTAATAAGATGGGAGTAAGGCCAGGCTTCTGGTGGGTCGTAATCAAGCTAGGTACCGGTTAAATTGGTGAAAGCAAGGGCTGGTTCTAGGGAGCTGAATTTATTACAATTATGGGTTTCTTGTTGGGAAGGAGTAGCAATTAATCAATTATCATGGTGTAACAGATGAGAATTAGTAGTGGTAATTGAAGGGAAATAAGAAAAAAGATAAGGATTTCTGGGTTGTAGATGGGCTGATGGAGGGATCAATTTAGGGGCTGTTAGAAAGTACCTAAGATTGATTTCGAAACTTGAGCGACAAGCAGCAGGTGGCTTGCAGAATGGCAACAGTACAAGCAGCAGGTGGCTTGTCTTTGATGGGGCAAAACGAGGCAACAATTCGAAAGGCAACCAAAATATTATTCATAAAAGCTTTCCAAACATTTACACAGAGTAATGTATTTATGGACTTTGTAAAAGCTTCCTAATCTTACTCAAACAAGGAAAAAAACTTTCTAAAATTCTAAAACTCTTAAACAATATCCAACGTCCTAAAACTTCTCTAACTCTAAACTAAAATTCGTCCAACTCAATCTTCTCCTACAATTTCTCAAAGATCAAATCATGCTCTAAAAAGAAGTCGCATACGACTAACTCTTAGAAAATTAAAATTCTTAAAAAAGGCCTAACAAATCAAAGTTGATCTTGACTGTTGATCTTGCGATAGTGCGAGATGCACCTGCATCATCAGGCCACCTAAGAATGGAACTTTAAGCTTCTCTTCAAAGATGAAGAAACTATGGAATCAGAATCCAAGTGGGCAAGCTGCCTGGTTGGATACTTCATCGGAAAAAGGCCCTTCTTCATCTCCTTACGGGAGACTCTCTTACGTAGATGGAAGATCTCCGGTTCTCTTAAAATGTATTACCTTGAGCATGGTTTCATCGTTTTTAAATTCTCTTCTGCAGCTGATTGTTCTCGAATCCTTGAAGAAGCTGGGCATCATTATGGTGGTAGACCCATGATTCTTCAAAGGTGGGATCCGGATGCCTCGTTGCAAAAGAAGCAACTTCCTGAAATCCCCATTTGGGTAAGGCTCCCGGGTCTTCATCTTAAGTTTTGGTCCAACCATTGCCCGAGTAGAATAGCCAGTTTGATAGGTAAACCTCTGTACATGGATACTCAAACAGCTGAAGAATCTTGGCTCAATTATGCCAGATTATGAATTCAAATTAATGCAAAGCAAACCCTCCCTGATTCGATCACACTCAAAACCTCTACGAGAGAGAATATCCAGCCAATAATCTATGACTGGAAGCCAAAAGCTTGTTCTACATGCTGCGATTTTAGCCATTGTTCTGATGAATGCACAGTTTCAATCCCGCCCCAATCTAGGAAAGAATGGAGGCCAGTTTCCAAATCCAAAGTGGACGAAATCAGCAGTCCTATTATCCCTGAGCCTCGACCCATGTTGGGGTCAAAGCCCCCTAAAAGGACTAGCAACCCTCCCCATACTGTGGAATTTGCTCATACCAATAGCTTCTCTTCCATAGCCCCAGCTGATGTTTTGGATGGATATGAGAGATTCACAAATTGTCCTAGAGAAGAACCCGACAAGCGCATAGCCTCCTCCTCCACCTCTGAGGGAGGATCTTGGCAACAAGTTTCTAAGAAAAAAAGAAATATCTTTCCTTTCCCCCAATCCATGCCAGGCATCCGATCCCCTAGGTATCTCAAAGAGCTTAACCGTGGGAATTTCAAGACAACCTCCTTCTGATGGTTGGATCTCTGAAGCTGATTTGTTGACCTTTTTGTTCTTTGCCTGTGGGGCATTTTTGCTCTTTTGTCTTTGTTGTTTCCCCTCAGTAGTTGGGGCTCTCTTTGCTCAAGTCTTGCTTTTATGTTCTGTGTCTCCCCCCTGTGTGTAAGGGCTGGTTTCTGTTTTAATTGTTGTATCTTTTTCTCTTATTAATATATATGGTAGGGGTCCGCCTAACCCCAGCTTGCCCATAAAAAAAAATAAAAAAAAATGGAAACATTCTAACATTCTACCACTTGGCCGGCGTGGGCTTTCACATTCTTATTCTTTTTGATCGGCATACTTTATGTGCAACGTTTTTTCTTACTATTCCATTCAGTGAAGATAAAAGCAACGGATAATGTGATCATTGGATTAATTCTATCCAATAACCTCCTCATGCTCACAGAGCTAGTATCCCCACCAACATGATTACAGTCAGCCTTATGATCCACTTTATATCTTTTGGAGGCACTTTGCTTGTTTTATAACATCCATTTATGTGCACAAAACTAATAACAGAGCAACACATAGCTGAAAATATTAGAATCAATCAAAACATATTGTGATCACAACACAATTGTATGAACCTTTATATAAACTCCCACTATCCAACACCAGTATGCTTGTCCACCAACCTAATGCATGCAACACGCTCTTTACCGAGCTCCGATGGCAAGCCTTTGGTCATCTGCCAACACAAGTGCAATGCTTATGTGTTCCACAAAAATTTAAGATTTTGAACAATGTTCCTCACAACAAGTCAAACTACATTGACCCTTAATTTCTTGTTTTTGTAATGAAAAACCGCAGTGGAACTATCACAATAAATTCTCATCAACTTATTGATATTTTAACAGCTTGATGTGTTGAGACTAAGTTCCTCCATCACAAGGCATAACACAAAGGCTTTGAAACAAACAATAAACTCTGTTTCTTTAGTGTAAGTAACTTTCTGTGTCAGGTTGAAATTATTCGTGTTAGTTGGGCAGAAAAAGGGATTTGGAGGCACAACAGAAGGCCTGGAAAAGGAACTATTTCAAAACTTTTAATCCCTTAATCCTTTTCCCAAGATCATAGTTATCATATTCACAATGGTTGTCAAAAGAAAATATAGGAGACAACCCTTATGCATTAGTGAAACTAACCTAATTAGGAGTAGGACATATAACCCAAACTTGTGGAGATTGAAATATTTTCTTCTTACAAAATTTAATGCAATGAAATGTATCTCTTTTCTCAGAAAAACAGAAATTAAAAAAAATAAAAATTAGAAAAAATTGAGCCCATACAACATAACGGGCTTAAAATCATTTTTGTGCATTGTTATCAAAAAATGAGAAGAAAAGAGCGGCTGAGATATTAGTAAGTAATTTTTGAGATTTAAAGAGAAAATCAGTATGTTTGGGTTGGAGAAGAAGGTCCTGGAATTTTTGCTGTCTTTTTGTTTATATGAACTTGAAATTCCAATAAAATGTGTCCGTGTGTGTGTAAGAGGTACATGCAAGATGAAAAATTAACAGAGTTTTGATGCTCAGTTTTAACAGAAGTCTGTATAATAAATTCAAGAGGGAAACCTTTAGAGTTTAGACACGATTTCATCTTCTTATTAGTATAGGGAATGTAATCAATTGCAAATGAAATCATAAATCAAAAAACATTTAAAGCAAACCAACACTTAATAAAAAGGAAGAAAATTTGAAGAGTTGAATGCCTAAAATTTCAGCTACAAGATCAATTAATATGAATGATACCAAGAAATAATGACATGGAGCAACCAATGAGTAGTAAGGAAAATAAAAATCCATGGTGGCTGGTTTGACTTTGTTAAAGTTAATTATGCTCAAATCTCACATTCATAGCATTGATCAAATTCTCAACTAATGTATACATATACAAAGACATTTTTTTCTTTTTTCAAGGATTAGTTGAAACTTATTGAAAAAGGAAAACAAAGAAAAGTACAACAAACACTCCACCTAGGAACAAAAATCAAAGTGCCCAAAACAGAGCATAATTTCAATGAAGCATCTAAGGTAAATTCATTCTAGTTAGGGTTCCTTTTGTCTCAAACAAGTCTTCTTTTTTTCTTTTTTGAGAAAATTAACGATTTCATTCCAAAAGACCAAATCATACAATGAAGAGGGGAAAAGATGTCTCAAATAAGTCATAATCTACTTTATATTAGGCAAAGACTAAGACAAAAATATTTAAGATACAATGAAAAAATTAAAGAAATGATTGGATTGGGAAGAAGAAAGTGTTGTAATTTTCATTCTTTTAATTTTCATGGATGAGTGTCCTTTCTTTATGAACCTGAAATTACAGTAAAATTAACTATTTCCTGAGGAAATGAAAAGAGATACAGAGAAATTGAGGTTTACTATTCTTTAAAATAAATAATGGAGTTAAATCTATTCATATGCAGGGATCATTCTTCTTTTTTTTTGGGTAGGTAAGCTAGGATATAACCTCCAACCTCTTTATCATTCTTTATTTGGCAGGCCCAAACTAAAAGAGTAGATGAGATTTTGAAAAAAATTGGAGAAAGTTTAGGGCAATAAAACGTTGCAACTAAGAAAGATCCAATGAAGCATTTTAAGTTAACATGTGTGTGTGTGTGTGTGTGTGTTTATCAAAAAAGAAGTCAATATGGCACTGTGTTTGCATGTCTGTGTTTTTTATTTTTCTTAATAAGCAAAAATAAATAAAAATCAATGTGTGTGTGTCTGAAAAAGAGGGAGAGATAGAGACAGAGGCAGAGGCAAATGGGAAAATTATTTCAAAGTTGATGCTAATTTCTAATAGAAGTTGGTGCAATAAATGCAAAAGAGAATCCTTGTAATAAATGCAAAGGAGAATCCTTTAGATACCATTCCATCTTCTTATAGAATGCAATGATGTCAAGGAACGACTAATGAATAGAAAGCTCAATAAAAATCCATCTTGGCTTGTTTGATTTAGTTAAAGTTAAATTGATCAAATTGTTAATATAGACACTTCTTTTCTTTTGGATAAGCTAAAACTAATTGAAAAAGGGGAACAGAGAAAAATAAAACAAAAACTACACCAAGGCACAAAGCCACTAAAGGAAAAGAAAAGGAAATCACATAAGAACCAAAGCAGCCTGAACAGTGCTTAAAACAATGTGTACTCGGTAAATTCATCCCAGTTGGATTCTTTTTGTTATACAAAAAAGGTAACAATTTATTGTAGACTACTAGGTAACTAAATTTGAAAATAAATGAAGAAAATGTAGAAACCACTCTACTAGCATCATATCAACTAATGTGAGATTTGATTTCAGAGAAGAAAAATTCAACCCAGACATACAACAAAGAAAAACATTTAACCTACTTTGTACCATGTAAGACAGAATTTTGTATGGGCATCTAAAATTTCTTGGAGTAGATGTTTTTTCCAGCATCATGTTGTTCCATCCTAATCCATAGAACTAGAACAAAGAGCATTCTAGTAGCATCACATCAACTAATTTCGAATTTGATTTTAGATTAAAATATCTCAACCTAGACATACGAACAAAGCAAGCATTTAAACCTGCTTTAAACCTGTTTTGTTTCATACTAAGCTAAAAAACTAGAATAGAGAGTTTCAAATTTGGGTTTTTGTTTACTGACTGTAAGTAATAGAAGTATGCATCTTTATCAATGCATTCATTTTTAATCTCTTTTGAGGTTCTTAAGCATTACTAATTTGAATGTTAGGCATGTATGTGTTCCTTGCCTCGTCTCTTGAGATTTTACCTGCACTAATGGGGTTGCCGTATTTTATTGATCAAGAATTTCAAAAGTTTCTACTGCATGAATGCTTAGGTACATTCAACAGCTATTGTCAGATCAAACTGGAGTAGAAGAAGTGTAAATGAAAAGATCTTTTAATATACACAAAAACCAAAATGCATGAACGATAATTGTATCTGTTGGGATCAACAAATAACCAAGCTTGATATCAGATGGAGGTTGTCTTTGGTGACTGATTTAGCACCTCCTAATCTTCAAATACTTATGCATTAGTGAAACTAACTTAATTAGGAGTAAGAAATATAACCCAAACTTGTCGTGATTGAAGTGTATCTCTTTTCTCAGAAAATAAGAAATAAAAATAAATAAAAATAGAAAAAATTGAGCACATGCAACATAATGGGCTTTAAATCAATTTTGTGTAGTGTTATAAAAAATCAGAAGAAAAGGGGGCTGAGATATTAGTAAATAATTTTGAGATTTAATGAGAAAATCAGTTAATGTTTGGGTTGGAGAAGAAAGTCATTGGATTTTTGCTTTGTCTTATTGTTTTCATTTTTCCTGGATAGGTGCACTTTCTTTATGAACTTGAAATTCCAATAAAATGTGTCTGTGTGTGTGAGGGGTAGATTCAAGATGAAAAATTAACAGAGTTTTGATGCTAAGTTCTAACAGAAGTTTAGGGAATGTCTAAAAGAAGTTTAGGGAATGTAATCAATTGCAAATGAAATCACCAATCAAATAACATTTAAAGCAAACCAATGCTAAATAAAAAGAAAGAAGATTTGAAGAGTAGCTACAAGATCAATTAATATGAATGATACCATAGAGTTCAAAACAGAGCATAAATTCAATGAAGCATGTAAGGTAAATTCATCCTAGTTAGGGTTCCTTTTGTCTTAAACAAGTCATAACTACTGTATGGCAAGACTAAGACAAGAAATTCTGAGATATAATGAAAAATCAAACTTGAAAAAAAAATCTCATATGAGTGTCCTTTCTTTATGAACATGGAATTCCAGTAAAATTAATTATTTCCTTTGTTTTGTTAAGAAAGTGAAACAGAGAAAATGAGGAAATGAAAAGAGAGAGAGAAATTGAGGTTTACTATTCTTTAAAATAAATAATGGATTGAAATCTCTTCATATGATTAATAAAATCCAAGAGCCCTAATTTGGGATTGAACCTCTAGCTCAATGGTTAAGGCTTTTTCATCAACCTGGAGGTCGGAGGTTCAATCCCATCTTACATACCAAAAATGAATAAAACAAAAGCCAAGAGGAGAGACAGTTGTGTACCTTCTCCAGAGTAGTCTTCAAACCCTCGAGCAATTCATCCATATGATGGGGATGTGTGAGATATTGGGCCAATATTGGCCTCCGTCCTTTTGACACTGTTTCTCTACTTCCGAACAGCCATCAATTTGTAATCTCTGAAGCGTGTTGGGCAGCCTTTCCTCCGGCAAGGAAAGGAGTTGAGGACAGCCATCAATGAGCAAGTATTGGAGGGAGGTGTGGTTCTTCAACATCCCCCTGGGCAGGGATTTCAGATTATCACACGAATAGATCTCGAGGGTTTTAAGTGTGGGGGGCAGTAGCATGCTTGGAGAGAATTCGAGTTGTGAACATTGAGAAATAATTAAGGTTTGGAGGGATGTAAGGTTTTTAGAAAAGATCTCTACATTATCAACTTCGAGGTATGTAAGCATGTCGAGCATTCCCTCTGGAAACTGCTGCATTAGAGGGCACTTTTTAATTTCCATTGTACGGAGGCCGATGATGTTTGGCAATGACTCTAGTTGTGGACAGTTAGGAATAAATAATCCTTCGAGGGAGGTGAGGTTATTACGCATCCCCTTGGATAGGGATTTGAGATTAGAACATGCGAATATCTCAAGGTATTGACGAGTGATGGGCAGTTCCTCCAATGACTCCAATTGCGGAAAACTTCTAATCTTCAATTTTTTGAGGGATGTAAGGTTGTTGAAAATCCCCTTGGACATGGATTTGAGATTAGAACATGAGAATATATCAAGGGATTGAAGAGTGATGGGCAGTTCCTCCAATGACTCCAATTGCGGACAACTGAGAATCTTCAATTTTTTGAGGGATGTAAGGTTGTTGAAAATCCCCTTGGACATGGATTTCAGATTAGAACATGAGAATATCTTAAGGGATTGAAGAGTGACAGGCAGTTCCTCCTCTGGCAAGAATGGGCATTGAGTAACCAAGTCCAGATCTTGGAGGGAACTCAGTTTTCCTAGCCCCCTTGTAGGCATACACTTGAGGCTATCACAACCGTTGCATATATCGAGAGATCTAAGCGTGATGGAAAGGCCCTCGTCGTCGTCTCCCAATGACTCGAGTTTAGGACACCACTCAATTTCTAAATATTGGAGAGAAGGAAGGTCATGCAACCCGACCTCCTTTGGCCAAGACACCAACTCATTACATCGAATGACCTCCAATTTCTCTAGTACGGTTAAGGGTTGAAGAAATCCAGGGGGTAAGGATATCAAGCCTTTAATATAGCGAATTTTTAATGACTTTAGAGTAGTGAGGCAAGGAACCGAGGCCAATACCATCTCATTACAGCCTCCTAATACCAAATTATTAATGGATGGGAGGTGGGGAAATCTCTGCAGCTTAGGACAATTTGATATTTTTAGTGTACCAAGGCATGGCATGTCCCCTTCCCTTGCTCCACACCATTCCTCCAAATTCAGCATGTTTACCAGCTCTAACTCCTCCAATGATGGAAAACCCTTAATAACCTTATTGGACCCACCGATAAACTCACCTTCAATATGTTTCAATCCATCCATTCCAACCATCTCGAGCTTCTTGAGGAAAGGTAGCTGCCCAAGGGGTGGAAGCTGTTGGCAATTCAAACATCCAACGAGACTAACAGTGTTCAGATTCGTCAAATTACCGCTCATCATCCACCTGGGGAAACTAACACCACCATATGATAAAATCTTTAGGGTTCTGAGGTTGGTGTGAGGTTCGAGGCCTTCAAGTACCTCCTCATCAACTGCAACATCTCGTGGATTATTATTGCTCCATCCCAACGTTAACTCATCAAGGTGCTGTTTCTTCTTAAAATTGGCTTCCTTGCATTCCTTCCCATCTATCACATTCTCTAAATTTGAAATGTGAATATTTCCCCTCAACTTTTTCAAGTTCTTTAACTCCCTTATTCCACATCCACTTTCTTTGCCCACAACAAATATAGTCAAAGTTTGAAGACTTAATAATTTCCCAAGTTCCGGCGGTGTACAAATCTTAAAACCCTTCAAAGCGAGATGTCGTAAGTTAATTAGGTTGCTGGTGTTCTTCGGTAACTCAACAAGTAGCCTGCAATCACCGAGTTTTAGTGTTTGCAGATTGTAGAGGCTAGTTATTGATTCAGGCAAGGTTGCAATAGTCGTAAAAGAGAGATCAAGGTACCTCAAATATTTTAATCCTCCAATAGAATCCGGCAAATCTCTTACACAGCTATGACTCAAATCTAACACCCGTAAGCATCTCAATTTTAGGAAGAAATCATGAGCAACTTGCTTAGTGAGTGTTTCGTACCTTGGCGGTAGCAGAAATGTGCGCAGCCTCTCAGATTCATGAAAGGACTCGAAAATTCGTGAGTGTTCATTGCATTGCCATATTGATGCACGATGAACCTTTGCAGCAATATTCGAAGAGTCGATGCTATTTTTTATTCTGAAGTATTCATCACCAGAAACGGATTGCGCAAGGTCATGATTTAAGTCATGCATCTTGTAGCATGATTCGTAGAGCCCTCTAGAATATTTAAAGAACGACCTCCATGTCAAGTCATCAAAATAGTCAGAGCCTATGTCTTCCAATCGCTTCTCAGATTGGATAAATCCTTCTGCAATCCAAAGTTGGATTAGAGTGTCTTTGTCAAATTCATAATCCTTTGCAAACAGGGAGCAATACACAAAGCATTGTTTCAGACATGCAGGTAAATGATCGTAGCTAAATTTTAATATTGGAATAATATCATTACTCATCTTTGATATTTCCCACATTTCACTTTCAAGGATATTCTTCCACTTGTTCTCATCGGTATTTGAACGTAAGAGACCTCCAAGAGCTTCTATTGCCAAAGGCAACCCATTGCACTTTTTCACGATCTCTTTTCCAATTGCTAATAAGTTTGGAGATACATCTGAGCTTTCCACTATGAATGCCCGTCCTCTAAACAAGGACCAGCTGTCATCCTCGTCTAAACAACCCAAATTATAGTCGGGAATTGTGCCCATGATTCTAGCAACGGTTGAACTCCGTGTAGTAACTATAATTCTGCTCCCTTTTGCCCCAAAACTGAATGGGGACTGTAGCCTCTGCCAGTCATTAGGATTGTCATGCCATACATCATCTAGGACGAGTAAAAATCTCTTGCCACTCAATTCTTCCTTGAGGCTAACTTGAAGTGGGTCGAATTCGTTAAGATCACAACATTTCTTTGTCACTGATTCCATAATTGCTTTTGTTATTCTACACATATCAAACTCTTCAGAGACGCAGACCCATCCTCGAACTGGAAAATGATCCCCCACCCGTTTATCATTGTAAAGAAACTGGGCAAGAGTTGTCTTTCCAAGGCCCCCAATGCCGACAATCGGAATAACAGATATATCCTTGGACGATGACGATGATGCAGATTCATCCAGTAGCAATTTTACTATCTTCTCTTTATCGTTATCCTGACCGAATACATTTGATTCGTTTATTAAGGAGCTAGTCACCGATTGCCTTTTTATTTCACTCCGCCTCCCTGCATCTCCTTGTTTCAGATGAAAGTGATGCCTATCCTGTCCAATCTTATCCAATCTCTCCCGAATTTCTTTTATCTTA
This sequence comes from Tasmannia lanceolata, assembly GCF_043159265.1. NCBI lineage: Eukaryota > Viridiplantae > Streptophyta > Magnoliopsida > Canellales > Winteraceae > Tasmannia > Tasmannia lanceolata. The sequence goes on along the minus strand of NW_027518695.1, from coordinate 58,314,677 downwards.
TGTCCTATCTCATGTCGAAACTTAACTGGGTCGGAAGTAAAACAAGAGAAGCATAAGCTGCGCACCTGCTTCCTGTTACTGGTTTGGATATTTCCTTCCAATTTTGATCGGAGCACTTCAGTTGTAAACTCGTCCACTACATCATCTGCATCGTAAGCAACATCCTTGAGCTTCCGAAGCCAAACTTTCACTGCATTACTGCTTACTTGCTGTTCTTCAGCGTCTTGAAGCACAGCTTGAATTGCAGATAATGTGCTGGATAGGTTTTCGACCTCTTCATCAACACCCCATAGTAATGTAATCTCTTGTATGACTGAATCCATCAATTTGCCAACGATTGTTTTAACAAGAGGAGACAGTAATAGATCTTCCATACCTTCTTCCTGTATTGGAGATAAAAACCAAAGAAAGCAGCAACGAGCTAACAAATTGTGCTTCAGAAAAAGCAAGATTAGATCACTATGAACTCAAAACGCCTCTGTTTTTTTTTAGCACAGAGAGCCTCTTGCGGTGGGGAAAAACAAGTAATGGATCATTCTTTTGACGTAAAATGGGTGTAAAACAAATTTTACACAGGAAGAAAAGTAAGTTTGATTGTGAGTGCCACACCAAAAAGAAAAAGATGCAATAATTCATCTTTGATCTAAACCGTTGGGCCTTGCTTTGGATCTCCATGCCCCAAAATTATTGCAAATCGTCGATTCTTAACATCACGTGGACTGGTATGAAATGGATGGCTCCCATAAGTTAAAGATGGGACCAATAATGCTCTAGGGATCTCATAGTCAATTGATCGACCTTGCTTTGGATCTGCTCTAGATGCCCCAAAATTCATACAAATCTTTCCATCTTGACCTCGCATAGACTGTCAAAAATAGCCAGACCCATCAAATTCATGCTAGTCGTCCATCTCAAATCGATAGTATAGCACCAGTGGGGAGATTTTTACTAATCAAATTGGGCCCATTTAAGCATTAGCTATTTTCATTGTTCCATGTGGCTGACAAGGAGCATCAAACAAACTTTAAGAAAAGCAAAGTTTGGTTGTGAACACTCCACTAAAGTCAAAGATGCAATAATTCATCTCCCCATTGACGTGCTCAAGGCAACGAGCACCACGCATTAGAAAAAAAGCTATGGTGGAGGGCTCACTCGACGAAAGATTAAAAAATCTTAGTACGAGTTTCATATAGGGCAACAAGAAATAACTAGGCAAAACTTAGATCATGTAGGGCAACAAGAAATAACAAGGTAGTGAAAATTACAATAGACATTGCAAATGTAGTAATGTTTTGTTCTTTGATACCAAGATAGCAATGGGGCTTCTTTTTATTTGCTTTGTTATGTTTATATTTTTTTTCTTTCCAGTCTTATAGTTTGTACGTTTCCATTTTTGTATTGTCTTCGTTCTTGGGACTCAAATATATTTTTTTCACCCTGATGCACGTATTTCCTTACCGTGCGTAGCACGGGTTTTTTTTACTAGTATGGTTTATGGCAGGCCAAGAACAAAAGACAAAAAATAATAATTAAAGAATTAATAATTCTTCTTTCAATATTCTTTGATCTCAACCATTTTCCAAATCAATTCTATAAAGTTTATGGCCGGCCAAGGAGCATAGTAAAAGAAAAGGGACAAAGGGGCTATAGTTCATGGATATTGAAATACGGGTCTTTTCTTTTGCCATAAGAGATAGGCTCCTGAGGATTGAAATCTAAAGTGTAACCATAACATGTTTTTAGCGGTGTAAACGAGCCGAGCTTGGCCAGGCTCGGCTCGGGCTGGAACCAGGCTCAAGCTCAGCTCGGCTCGGCCAAGCTCGCGAGCCTTACTGAGCTCGGGTTATATTAAGTTCACACCCCTCATCTTCCCTGAACAGCCCTATCTACTGTAATTTGACTACTCTTTTTACACTACGGGTGGTGGTCCAAGTAACAAATGGGGTTCCAAAAAAGAAGTGACATATTTTGCCTCCCCCTTTCACTCCCTAGACAACCCTTTTAGTGTATATATTAATATATAATATATATATTTACATATATTAAATTCTTAACGAGCCGAGCCTGGCCTAGCTCGGGCTCGGCTCATTAAGCTTAATGAGCCTGACCAGCCAGCTCAGCTCGGCTCGTTAAGGATTCGAGCCGAGCTCGAGCGAGCTTCCGAGCCCGAGCCAAAATTGACACCCTTACATGTTTTTGTAATCAAGGCCGTTGATTTGGTTGGCCATTATTAGATGGTCCACCCAACAAACATCCAATCCACACAATTAGGGCATTAAAAAAAAATCAACGGTTTAACTTCTCTTGGAAGAATAATTATGACGATGACTGTGAGGCTATTTTTTGACAACCACATTTTGAGCCCACCTTGATCAGATTCTCTTAGCCCTCTAACCTAATTGGGATCAAGTAGGGTTGTGGAAGAGGAATTAAACCGTTGATTCATAGTTGTAGGAATGTAGTCAATAGTTTTTGTACCAGTCGACCAACTCCAATATTCCAGACATGCAAGTAGCAGTGGGATCACAAAGAGATCCAAAGTGAGGCCTATCAAATTGACGGCTCAGATCAATTCTAGTTAGGCCCCTTGATGCCTGTCAAATGGACGGCTCACGGAGAAGGGTGCACCACATTGTAATCTAATGACTTCGCGCCCTACCAATGCAATTGTTTTGCACATATAAATATAGAAAACTGTTATGCAGAAAGTGGCTTTTATGATCAATGGTAAAAGACAAATCAGAGGTTGACCCACTTGATCTTGCCTAAGCTAGCCTTAATGGGTCAAGGGCCTAAGATCCTCTGATCAAGCTGTTCTCAACGGAATTTGGCTTTACTTATGGTTCCTGGTTAGGAAGTGGGATCTAATTGTGTCTATTAGGAGCAAGTTAATTTCTTCTTAGCATTTTCCAAAAAAATGAAAGAAAACAATAAAACAAGGGGAGTGATAAATCCTTAACAATTTAGAGAGAGGACTTCAAAAAGAAAATTTTCTGCTATAAATTGGCATTTTACAGCTCTAAAAAGCCAATTTAGAGAGGCTGAGAGAAAGTGGGAGATAAAACCTAACATGATATGTCTTTGAACTTTTTTGAACCACATGATAACTTTTTGCACTTTCTGTCATGCACATCAAAAATTCAAAATGTGCAAAAAGTTGTCATCTCTCTCTCTCTCTCTCTCTCTCTCTCTCATGCACATCAAAAATTCAAAATGTGCAAAAAGTTGTCATCTCTCTTTCTCTCTCTCTCTCTCTCTCAATTGACTTCATAGAGCCCATACAAAGCTAATAGAGCGGAATTTTGTTTGAAGTTCTCTCTAAATCGGTTCTTTAGAGCTGTAAAAAGTCATTTTTGGGTGAAAAAGTTTCTTATATGACAACTTTTTGCACCATCATGTCTCTCTTCCTCTCTCTAAAATGTTGTCATCTCTCTCTTTCTCTCTCTCTCTCTTTAAATTGGATTTTTAGAATTGTAAAAAGCCAATTTAGGACGAAAAATTTTCATTTCGAAATAGTGTCATCTCTCTTTCTTTTTCTCTCCCTCTCCCTCTCCCTCTCCCTCTCTCTCTAAATTGACTTTCTAGAGCCGTAAACAGCCAATTTAGGGCAAAAAAAATTTCATGACAAAAAGTGCTTAATGAGTCAGAAAGTGCTCTCTCTCTCTCTCTCTCTCTCTCTCTCTTTGGAAAGACAAAAAAGAAGTCATGTTTCTCTAAAATGGCTTTCTAGAGGCTTAAAAGGCCAATTTAAAATGGAATTCATTTCAAAATAGTGTCATCTCTCTATAAATTGGCTTTTAGGGCAGTAAAAAACCAATATAAAGCGAAAAAAATTTCTACATGATAAAAAAGCAAAAAGGGTTTGCACTTCCGTTGCAAACTCGTCCACTACATCATCCGCATTGTATGCAACATCCTTAAGTTTTCAAAGCCAATCTTCCATTGCATTACTAGTTACTTGTTGTTCTTCAACATATTGAAGCACAACTTGAATGGTGGATTATGTGCTTGAGAGGTTTTTTATCTCCTCATCAACACCCCACACTAATTTAATCTCTTTTATTGCCTCCTTCAAGTTTCCGACAAGTTTATCAACAATGGGAGATAGTAAAAGTTCCCTCTTACTCATACGTTCTTTCTGTATAAAAATGAAGAACCGGCAACAGTTGCAGAGACCTTTTTTTTTCTTAAGACTCGATTTTGGCTCTACAGCAAGAAAAGAAAGTTTGATTGTAGAAAATACTGCAATTTTCCAAATCAATTCTCTAGAGTTTATGGGTGTCTTGATGCGCCAAGGAGCATCAAGACAAAAATATATATATAAAGAATCAACAATTCTTCCAAGGACAAGACACAAAAAATATATAAAGAATCAATAATTCTTCTTTGAACGTTCTTTAATCTCTCTTCCATTTTTTCAAATCAATTCTATTATGATAAAAAAGCAAAAAGAGTTTGCACTTCCGTTGCAAACTCGTCCACTACATCATCCGCATTGTATGCAACATCCTTAAGTTTTCAAAGCCAATCTTCCATTGCATTACTAGTTACTTGCTGTTCTTCAACATATTGAAGCACAACTTGAATGGTGGATTATGTGCTTGAGAGGTTTTTATCTCCTCATCAACACCCCACACTAATTTAATATCTTTTATTGCCTCCTTCAAGTTTCCGACAAGTTTATCAACAATGGGAGATAGTAAAAGTTCCCTCTTACTCATACGTTCTTTCTGTATAAAAATGAAGAACCGGCAACAGTTGCAGAGACCTTTTTTTTTCTTAAGACTCGATTTTGGCTCTACAGCAAGAAAAGAAAGTTTGATTGTAGAAAATACTGCAATTTTCCAAATCAATTCTCTAGAGTTTATGGGTGTCTTGATGCGCCAAGGAGCATCAAGACAAAAATATATATATAAAGAATCAACAACTCCCAAGGACAAGACACAAAAAATATATAAAGAATCAATAATTCTTCTTTGAACGTTCTTTAATCTCTCTTCCAATTTTTCAAATCAATTCTATTATGGCCGGCCAAAAGAAAAGGAGACAAAGAATCAATAATTCTTCGTTGAATGTTCTTTAATCTCTCTCTTCCAATTTTCCAAATCAATTCTATAGAGTTTATGGGTGGGCCAAGGAGCATAGGAGGAAAAAAAAAGGACAAAGAAGCAATAGTTCTTTTTTCTTCTCTGTTCTCTCTCTCTTTTTCAAATTAATTAAAATAAATCTTGTCAAGGGGTTATTACAGTTCCCAACAAGATCTTACAAAGCAATTAAAAAGAAACAGACATGCTGCATTTGTGCAATTATCAAAGAATGGTTGTGCTGATATAATTTCCTAATTAAAATATGGTTTTTTGTGGTTTCGAAAAAAAAAAAAGCATTAATACAACCGAGATAATAAATGTTACTATAATCTTCCTATTAAACAATATCATAAATGTTGTAATTTTTTAGACACCAATTTTCATTTTTTAATTATAGAAATAAGACATTATTGGTTGAAATTTTTTATTTGTATTAAAATCCATCTTTTAATATAGTTTATTAAGAAGAAATCTCCTAAACTTTAGATGATTAGCAAAATCTCCTGCAATATATCAACAAGAAATCTCCTGAATTTGGGATAATCACACTTTCCCCACATCTGATGGAAAAGTTTTATACTAATTGGTCCGTCGATCTGGTGGTTGATTATGAGCCATTGATCAATACCTTGATCAGATCATCCAATCTATATGGCAATGGGACCAGATCAATGGAAATGATCGAACATGAATCCAACTCAATGGCTGTGTGGTCTGATTCAGCGGCGGGCTTGGCGGACCCAGATTGGGGGAGCTCTTCGGAGGAGGAGCATAGTGATAAGGAGCTCTCTGATGCGGAAAACTCTTTCAGCGGCCAGTCGCTTTAGGCTGGAGGGAATGGGATGAGGGGGACTTTGGAGGGGTTCTTTTCCTTTTTTTTTTATATTTTGGGGGTCGCGGGGGCCTGGGCCTGCGTGCCCTATTTTCTTTGTCTTTACTCTCCTCCCCCCTTTTTGTAGGCCCGCGGGCCAGAAGAAAATAGTTATGAATGGCTTATTTTTGCACTTTTGGCTTGTATCTTATGCTTCCTTTCCATCTGCGTAGTAGCCAAATTATTTGGGCGGAGCGATAGAAGTAAGACCGGGCCTTTGTTATGCGACCCGAGCCCTTTCCACTATGCTCGGTATTTTTCATCTGGTGGAATTGTGCGCCGGACCCTTGTGATTGGTCCCGAGCCTTTCCCAATGTACTTGGAATTTTTCATCTGGTGGATTTGTGCGCCGGGCCCTTGTGATGGGTCCCGAGCCTTTCCCCACTGTACTTGGAATTTTCCATCTGGTGGAATTGTATGCCGGACCCTTGTGAGGGGTCCCGAGCCTTTCTCCACTGTACTTGGAATTTTCCATCTGATGGAATTGTATGCCAGACCCTTGTGAGGGGTCCCGAGCCTTTCTCCACTGTACTTGGAATTTTCCATCTGGTGGAATTGTGCGCCGGACACTTGTGGTAGGTCCCGAGCCTTTCCTAATGTACTTGGAATTTTTCATCCGGTGGAATTGTATGCCGGACCCTTGTGAGGGGTCCCGAGCCTTTCTCCACTGTACTTGGAATTTTCCATCTGGTGGAATTGTATGCCGGACCCTTGTGAGGGGTCCCGAGCCTTTCTCCACTGTATTTGGAATTTTTCATCTAGTGGAATTGTGCGTCGGACCCTTGTGGTGGGTCCTGAGTCTTTCCCAATGTACTTGGAATTTTCCATCCGGTGGAATTGTATGCCGGACCCTTTGCTTGGTTTCCCATCCCCGGACCCTTCCTTTTCATTAGGTGGGGAGGATATGGGGCTAGCTTGCTAGGGAAGTCATTTAGCGGTAGGGGTAGCAACGTCTTTTCAGCCGGGGGGGAATGGCGTTTCGATTTTTGGCGGTTTCCTAGAATTTCCCAATCGGCGCCACGTGTCCGCGTCCCATCGGATTAGACAGGGAGGGAGATTAATCGACGCATGTTGAAACCCTAGCTCTTTTTAAGGCCTTTCTGGGGATTTCATTCTTGCTTTATCTCTTTGTCTCTCTCGGGTGAAGTGGGCTCCCTTCTGCGGCGATTTCTCTAGGTGCTACTCTTCACCAACTTCTCTCTGGTTTTTGCCTCTCTTTGTCTATCTGCTCGGTGAGTTCTGCGCTTTTTATTTCGTCTGTCATTTGATTTTTTTACAATGTCTGTTGCCACCGGTTCTCAGAGTCTTTCTTCCGAGTCAGTAGAAGTAGTGGAGAGGGCTCCGCCAAGGAAAAGGAGGCGGTTGGTGAAAGGTGGAGGCGGCGGCTCTCGAGATGAACAGCTGCCCAGGGAGTTGGAGGATAGCTCCGGGGCTTCTGGATCGTTGTTGGGGGCCGCTCCCTTTGAGTCTCCCCCTCGAGTTTCTTCTGCTCGTGAGGCGGAGATTAGGGATATTCAGTCCGGCGCTGTTATCCGCCCTGGCCGGGTGGCGGGTTATAAGAGTTCTTTGGGAGAAGGGGCGGCGGAGAAGATTAGGAGGGAGTTTCACATTCCCGAGGATTACGGGATTAGGGTTCCTTCTTTTAGGGATGGGGTGTGTGAGGGCGCTACGGAGGAGGAGGTAGCTTTCTACGTGGAGGCTTTTTGGGCGGGGGTTAGGTTTCCACTCTTGGGTATTATAGTGGAGGCCCTCGAGTTTTACCGGGTGGCCCCCTCCCAACTGGCGCCCAATAGTTGGCGTACTCTCCTGGCCTTTGTGGCCAAGAGAGTACGCCAAGGTTGGCGTACTCTTCACAAGGTTCAGCCTACCCTTCCTCTGCTCCGGAGTTGCGTTGCCCTTAGCCCATTGGTGAAGGGGGAGGACGGCTGGTTGTACCTGACCCAGTGTCCCCAGGTGAAGATCGTGGCGAACTTGCCCTCCTCCATTAAGAAGTGGAAAGAGGAGTACGTGTTTATCATTCCCCCGTCGGATGCTGGTTGGGGCTTCCCCCATTCTTGGAGGCGCTCTGTTGAGTGGCGAAGGAAATCCCTCCCCTACGAGTTCGACTGTAGTAAGTTTGATTTGGAGAAGCTCGCCTCCGGGGAGCCTATTGATGTCTCTGAGTTTAGAAGGGAGAGGGGTCTGAGGAGGCTCGGTTTGCTGGGTGCCGTGGAGAGGAGAGTCCGCTCTACGGGCGAGGAAGTGGGGGAGAGTTCCGCCAGTCATCGTGGTGAGCCTTTTTTCCCTGGGTTTGTCTCCCCCTGCTTCCCTCCCCCTTTTTTTTAGCTGTCATTTTCTTTGCGCTGAGTTGTTGTTGCTTTTCTGTCTTTGGCAGCAGTCATGTCTTCTCCTAGTGATGCTGGTAGGGGAAAGGGGGTCGCGGCGGCCAAGGGTCTGGTTAACCGTAAGAAGATCCCTTCAGGCTTTATGGCCGCGGCCAGGATAGATCGGTCGCAAACAAGGCTTCCCCCGTCCGCGCCGTCTAGCTCTTCCGGTCGATCGGTCGGAGAGAAGGGTACGGCTAGGTCTCCTCCCCGGGAGTTGGAACCTCCTGCCAAGAGGGTTGCCCCTTCTTCTGCTAAACAGGGAAAAGCCGGCCATGGGGCCCGTCCTCCTGCCGCCTTTGCGGAGGACGTGTCGAGTCCGCTGGAAGGGTCGGTTATGACCAAGCTGATTCTGGAGCGGATGGTGTTTTCCCCGCAGTGCTACCGGGCGCAAGGCGAACTGTTTACGCCCGACTGGAAGATTGGCGTTGAGGATAGCGTCCTTGGGAATCCCCGGGTCGGGGTGGAGCTTGGGTTGATGACCGCCCTTCCTGGCGATGAGGCTGAGTTAGAAAGCTTCCCCCGCCGGGCCCTAGGGGTTCGGTACCTTTAGTCGATGTCCTGTGTAAGTACCGGGTGGTTGGACTTTCGTTTTTTCTCTTTTTGGTTGCCTTTGTAGCAATTCTCTGATGGTTTGCTTGTGGCGGGGGCTTTTGTAGGCTCAAAGTTACGCCAGGAAGATGCTGCAGTACATGGTCGAGGATGAGTCCGAGATCGGTGCTTTCGAGGACCGAGTTCGCAAATTGAGCGAGGACCTGGAGAAGGCCCAAGCCGAAAAGGCGGTGCTTGATGACACCGTTTCTCAACTCCGGGGGAAACTCCAGCTGGCCGAGGAAGGGAGGAACCGCGCGGAAAATAACTTTGTGGTGGCCCGGCAAACTTTCGCTGATGAGTTGCTAAAAGCGCGGGAGGAATGGCAAGATTCCGAGGAGTTTTTTAAGGCCGCAGCCTCGTTCAGTGTGGATATTGAGATAGATGCTTTCGTCGAGTGCCGGCGACGCGTTCGCGAGGTTGATTCTTCCTAACCTCTTGAGAAGTTGGTGCATGAGGCCGAGGAAGCCGTTCTGGAGGATCTTTTGCCGGGGCCAACGGATACCACGAGACTGGTCGAGGATCCGGTGGTTGCCCCAGAAGCTCCTACAGTTACTGAGACCTCTGCGGGGGCTCAGTGAGGCTCGGACGCCTTGGGATGTTGTTTTGCTTCTTTTCATGCTGGGTCTGTAATAACTCTTTGAACTCTTTTTCTTTTCTCTTCCCTTTTTTTTTATATATATACAATTCCCCGTGGGCCATTTGAGCTTTTCGGTATTTTTCCTCGCGGCGGTTTATTAAATTCTAATTTGGTTGGCGAGAATACTTCTAGTGCACCCCGGCAGGGCGTCTTGTTTGTGGAAGGACCATTTTTCCCTCGAGTGATCAGCTCGGAGTTAATGGGTCCTGCCTGCTCTTTTAAAAAAGGGAGGTCTTTTTTCATGGGGAGCGTTTTAGGGTATTTTTTGGGGGATCAGCCTGGTTGCTACCTCTGTCCCACTCCCTGTCTTTTTCCGGCCCTTTATTCATCATAGGCCGGAAAGTGGAAATGCACATGGCTGAGGTAGAAATGCTATTCCATTAATTTGTAAAGGGGAAAACATGGCTTTGCTTCTGGAAATAACAAAAAGAAAACAAACAAAACATCTGTCATAGCTTAAAAGAAAACACGGACCTCACCCTTCCTTTTTACTAGTAAAATTCTCGGAGGTTATCCATGCTCCAACTTCGAGGGATTGGGTCCCGTCGAGGTGCTCTAGCTGGTAGGCCCCGGGGCGGAGTGCTCGAACGACCCTGTAGAGTCCTTCCCATTTCGGTGCGAGTTTCCCAGAGTTTCGGGGGTCGGATACCTCCGCCTGCCGTAGTACTAGGTCTCCGGGCTTTACCGTGCGCTTTTTAACTCGGGCGTTGTAGTATCGTGCCACCCTTTGCTGCTAGGAGGCGGTTCGGAGGAGGGCTTGCTCTCTTTTCTCGAGCACGAGATCAAGAGCGTTCCGGAGGAGCTCAGAATTTCTATATTCGTCGTAGTTCTCCGTGCGGAAGCTGGAGAGGCCGATTTCCAACGGAATGACCGCTTCGGCCCCGAAAGTTAAACTGAAAGGGGACTCCCCGGTTGCAGTCCGTGGCGTCGTCCGGTAGGCCCAGAGGACGCTAGGGAGTGCTTCTACCCAGTTCTTTCCAGCTTCTCCCAATCGCTTCTTGAGGCTTTGGAGCAAGATTCTGTTAGTTACCTCCACTTGTCCGTTGGCCTGCGGGTGTGCTACGGAGGCGAAACGGTGTTCGATGCTCAGATTATCACAGAATCTGCCGAATTCAGCACTTGCGAACTGGGGTCCGTTGTCTGTTACGAGTATCCTCGGGATGCCGAAACGGCAGACCACGTCATGATAGAAAAACTTCTCTGTTTCTTTTGAATTCGGCTTTGCCACGGCTTTAACTTCAACCCACTTGGTGAAGTAGTCGATTGCGACGTACAACATCGTGTGTCCCCCCGGGGCTTTTGGGAACAGCCCGAGAAGGTCCATGCCCCACATGGCGAAAGGCAGGGGCCCTACCATCGCGGTGTATGGGGTGGCCGGTTGACGGGGGGTGGTAGCGAACCTCTGGCAGGGGCTGCATTTTTTGACGAACTCCTTGGCGTCCCTGAGGATTGTGGGCCAAAAGTAGCCGTGCCTTACGATCTTCTGGGCTAGGATCCTGCCGCCTCTGTGGTCTCCGCAGATTCCCTCGTGTACCTCTCGTAGCACGTATTCTGATTCGGAGGGTACCAGGCATCGGAGGTACGGCCATGTGTACGATCGTTTGTACAGCCTGGGTCCGTGGACCACGTAGTGGGTGGCCTTTGCGGTTAGGCGTCGGGCTTCCAGCTTATCTTCGAGCAGTATCCCGTCTTGTAGATACCGCATGATGGGGTCCATCCAGTTTGGTCCTGGTGGAATTTCCAAGACTTGTACTTCATCTATGCTGGGGTGGAGCAGTATTTCTGTGAGCACGATACCGAAGTCATGAGTTTCTTCAGAGGCCATTTTTGATAGGGCATCCGCTCGATTGTTCATGTCTCGTGGTACCTGGAGAATCTCGACTTCCCCCATTCTCTGCTGCTTCTCTTTTACCTTCTGGAGGTATCTCTTCATTCTGAGGCCCCTGGCCTCGTATGCCCCGTTTAGTTGATTGACGACCAGCTGGGAATCGCTATAGACTTTTAACTTTCCTGCGCCGAGCTCCGTGGCTAGGCTTAGCCCTGCCAATAAGGCCTCGTATTCAGCCTCGTTGTTGGAAGCTGTGAAATCTAGCCGGAGGGCGTATTCTACTGTGAATTCGTCGAGGCCGTGGAGGACCACTCCCGCCCCGCGCCCCATTTTTCCTGCTGAGCCATCAACGTGCAGGGTCCAGTGAATCTCGCCACTCTGTTCCGTCGAGTCGGGCCCCATGTCTTCGCAAGCTGTTTGCTCGATGGGGCCCCTGGTCTTCTCCATTATTGCTGGTTCCGTGGCAGGGGCTGTGGATTCCACTATAAAGTCGGGAAGGGACTGGGATTTAATGGCCGGCCTCGGTCGGACTTGTATGTCGAATTCTCCTAGCTCGACGGCCCAGCTTACCATCCTGCCCGAGGTCTCTGGTTTTTGGAGAATCCTCCTGAGGGGCTGGTCAGTCAAAAGTATTATGGGATGGGCCTGGAAGTAGGGGTGGAGTTTCCGGGCGGCGCTGACAACTGCAAGGGCGAATTTCTCTATGTTCAAGTAGCGGACTTCCGCACCGTGGAGGGTCTTACTTACATAGTACACCGGGCGTTCCTTTTTGTCGCTCTGTTTGGCCAATACCGCACTCACCGCCGTGGGGCTGATGGCCAGATACAAAAATAGTTCTTCCCTAGGCTCAGGTTTTGCTAGTACAGGCGGTGTTTGGAGGTACTGTTTCAAGGCGTCAAAGGCTTCTTGGCAGGCCGGGGTCCATTTGAATTCTCGTATGTTTTTTAGCTGCTTAAAGAAGGGCTGACATTTCTCCGCCGACTTGGGCATGAAACGGCCGAGGGCGGTGATTCGCCCCGCGAGCCGCTGTACCTCTACCGCTGTTGCCGGGGGTTCCATGTCCAGGATGGCCTGGATTTTTTTGAGGTTGGCCTCGATGCCTCTCTGGCTAACCATGAACCCTAAGAACTTCCAGGAAGTTACCCCAAAGGTGCATTTTGCGGGGTTCAGCTTCATTCGGGCTCGCCGCAGGGTGTCAAAGGTTTCTTGAAGGTCGGAGACGTGTTTGGAGGCTTTCAAGCTTTTTACCAACATATCATCAACATACACTTCCACGTTCCTTCCGATCTGCTCTCGGAATAGCTTGTTCACGAGCCGCTGGTATGTGGCTCCCTCATTTTTCAACCCGAAGGGCATTACGGTATAGCAGTAGACGCCTTGATCGGTGATGAACACGGTTTTCGGGATGTCTGGCTCGTGCATTTTTACCTGGTTGTAACCGGAGAAGGCATCCAGGAAGGTGAGGAGCTCGTGTCCGGATGTGGTGTCGATGAGCTGGTCTATACACGGGAGGGGGTAAGGGTCTTTCGGGCAGGCTCGGTTTAGGTCTGTAAAGTCTATACAGGCCCGCCAGCCGCCACTGGCTTTCTTGACCATGACCACATTTGACAGCCACTCGGGGTACCGGATCTCTTTGATAAATCCGGCTTGTAGCAGTTTCTCCACTTCGGCTTTTATGTGAGTCTGGCGCTCTACTGCGAATTTCCTCTTTTTTTCTCGGACGAGTTTGAGGGTCAGATTTACGTTTAACCTATGAACGGCCAATTCCTTGGGTATTCCGGGCATGTCCTGAGCGGACCACGCGAACACGTCTTTGTTTGCTCTGAGGAAACTGATCATTTGGTCTCGTAAGGTGCCTCTCAGCAGGGAGCTAATCCGGACTTGTTTCTCCGGTTGATCTTCAGCAATAGGGATGGAGTCTAGCTCCTCGGCGGGCTCCCCTCTGATCGTGCGGACCTGCTCCCGGAGTCTTCGCTTCCGATCGTAAAGTTTTCGGCCGGGGCGTTGCTTCCTTTCAAGCTTGCAGCGTAGCATTGGCGCGCTATCATCTGCTGCCCCCGAACTTCTCCTACCCCGGTTTGAGTGGGGAATTTCATCTTGAGGTGGGGGGTGGAGACTACCGCTCCCAAGTCTCTCAAAGCGGGGCGCCCTATGATGGCGCTGTAGGCGAACGGTATGTCTACGACCATGAAGGTGGTCAAGATGGTCTTTTGGAGGGGGTCCAAAGGTTACGGGTAAGTCGATTTTGCCCTTGACCCGCACCTACGCTCCGGAGAACCCGTAGATGGAATACTCCGCGGGTCCTAGTCTCCCCTCGCCCAGTTTCATTTCTTTAAAGGTTTCGAGGTGCAGCACGTTGACAGAGCTCCCCGTGTCAACCAAAATTTTTCCTATGTCGAAGTTGGTGACGATTAGTCTGACGACCAGTGCGTTGTCGTGCGGAACTTGTAGTCCGTTGAGGTCTTCGGAAGAGAAAGTGATGACCTGATCCTCGTGGGGCGGATTTGTCCGGGCCTTTTTGGAAGGCATTTCCAGGGAGAACACCCGCTCCGCATACGCTCGCCGACTAGCTATTGTTGGTCCCCTCGCTGCAGGTCCACCCGCGATGATGTTGATTTTTTCGACGATGGTAGACGGTTGTTCTTAGGCCTGCGGGCGTTTAGAGGACTCTTCTTTCTTGGGGCGCTGGTGGCGGTGTGTGTCATGCCTGCTGCGGGACCGGTGTCTGCTCCGGGAGTGATACCTGCTGGGGGGTCGGCGTCGGCTACTAGATCGGCGGCGGCTGCTGGATCGGCGTCGACTACCTGACCGGCGCCTGCTACGAGACTGGCGCCCGGTTCTGGGTTCGTCGGCGGGATGATGGGCTTCATGCGATTTTTCCACAGGGCTCCTGAGGTATTGATTTAGATGCCCCTCCTCGGCCAGTTTTTCTAACTAGAGCCTGAGGTGGAAACAATGGTCGGTTTCGTGGCCGTGGTCCCCGTGGAAATCGCAGAACTTTCTAGTGGACCGCTCTTCGGGTCCGTGGCCATTCTCTTGGGGGGGTCAGGAGACCCTGATCTCTGATAGCAAGCAGGACATGGGAGAAGGGAACCTTCAGGGGGTGCTTCCGAGTCTTTCGAAGACGGGGACGGGGTTCCGGCTCGCTTGCCTCGTGGCACTTCGGCCATCGTTGCGTTTTCTTTCATCGGGGCCGGGCCGGCTCCGCTCTCGTGCACAGGCTTCTTCTGCTCGTACAAATTTGTCAGCCTTGGATTCAAGCTCCTGCAGGTCCCGTGGTGGCTTGAGGGTAAGATGCAGTTTGAGATTCGGGTCGGTGGTGGCATGCTTCAGTGTTGCGACCGCTATTTGGACGTCGATGTTGGAAAGTTGGGCCAGCTCGGCGTTGAACTTCAACATGAAGTCTCTTAGGGCCTCGTTTTTCCCTTGTCGGAGGGCCAAGAGGCCATCAGCCGGATTGTGGCGGAGGCGGTTGTTGGCGAATCTTGCGCTGAACTTCCTTCCGAATTTGTGGAAGGATGCGATGGAGTCGGGCTCCAATCTCATGTACCAGTCATTAGCGGTTTTTTTCAACAGAGAGGCAAAGGCTCTGCACATGAATCCGTCCGACACGTCCCGGAGCGTCATTACCCTTTTTAAAGTTTGGAGGAACTCAAGAGGGTCTGTGCTCCCATCGTACAGTCCGAAACGGGAGGGATCTATTCCTGCTTCCACTAGGGTCTTTAAGACCTCCGAGGTGAACGGGGATGCCGTTTCCCCCTCCCATTTGTCGAGGATGTCGTGGGCGTAAGGCTTTTTCATTTCCAGCTTTACTTCTCAGATTTGCCTTTGCAGGTCAGCTAGCGGGTCTGACCCGGTGGTCTGCACTGAGGTCGCTACCTCCTCTGTCCAGGCTGGGGGTAGTTCCTGGAAGCGAGCCGTCCGGACAGGGGGAGCGCGGCTGAACGTAGCCTGGTTTCCGTCGTTTCGCTGGTGCCCCCTGGCTGTGGGAGGCAAAGGGCTATTTGCCGATGGGGAGGGCGTCCGGTGGGCCGGTACTCACCTTCGTCGGGGATGACGCTCCCCCGGCTGTTCCTCGTCACCTTCGTCATAGGCTTCCGTCTGGTCATTTGTTGTCAGTGGCCTCGCCGGTGCCGGAGGTTCCGACGGAGGCAAGCGTTGGAGTAGCTCCTGGTGGAGTTCGTTGAACATTTCCATGGTGGGGACCATTTGCTGTGTGCTGGAGGAGGGCTGGTGTCGGCCCGAGTTTGGCTCCCAGGAACTTGAGGCTTGGGTTTGCGCATGTTGAGCTTGGCTCCTGGTCATTACCCCTATTTATTGCTGTTGGGTGTGGTTTCTCATCGCCGTAAGGTGTTCAATACTCGACGAGTCCAACGGATGGCGCCAATATGATGGTGTGGACCCCGATCCGAGAGAGACGGCGGGGACGTGTGCCCCCACGCGAGTCAATCTCAGGATCATCCACGTGAATGGAGAGCTCTACCAAGGAACTCTCGAAAGAAGTGCCTCTCACAGCATGAGTGGCGATATAAAAGGTGAGATACCTCTCGATTCAGGGACTAGCCCAGATTCGAGGCGTACCTTAAACAAAGAAGAGTCGCCATCCAAGGAAGTGGGCCAAGGATCCCATACTATGCTCTGTTGCAACGGATAACCAGAGATTATAAAAAGAGGGTTCGTGCCTGGTTACGAATTCGGAAGGTCTAAAGAGCACCTCATCCGCCCAAGTGCAAACACCTGGTCTCTTATGCCATTTACTTAATAATTTTGAAGAGTTTTGGGCGAAAATCATATGAAATGGGAACACAAATCTCCGAGAAGACGTCTATCTAATCATGCATGTCTCGGAGGAATAATAAACACACATAAAAGAAATAAAAGTGTCACCTGAGAATAACTAGGTTATGAATGTCAATCCTAAATTGGTGTCTAAGTTCTGGTGTGCAAACACATGCATGCTACAGCTAAAAGCATAAGGTCTGCGCAATAAAGTAAGAAAACACTGCAAAACATAGAAAATGACTCGATACCATATAACCCTATGACTCTAATCTATACCTAGGCCCGAGTCTTTAGATGATCTGATGTTCATCCAAAGAAGCCTACGTATCCCCGCCTCCACGAGAATCAAGGCAACGTAGTTCTTCGCACCTATTCTAATCTATGATGCCTAAGACATCTAGACCTCTATCCTAGACTCGATTTAAAAGACCGGACTAGTTCTTAAAGCTTCTTCTGTGATTATTTAAATTCCAATGGATTATAGATTTTAGGACACCCTATATGCCCTAACTAAATGCAGGTTAGCCCTAAGCTAAAGCAGGTGGTTCCTATAATCTATGTGTAGCTAGGCTGTATATCCTAAGGAAAACAGTAGGATCTATCGCATCTTAGACCTAGTCATCAATTGGCGATGTGGATCGCCAACTGACCGGACGGAGGCGTAAAACTCCTAGCTAGGACTCACTCCTAACTCTAACACAAACAAATAAAACACACAACAAACAAACAATAAACGAAGGAGCAACTCCCGACTCAAAAACTCTCTAACTAGGACAACCTCCTAACTCTAGAGGAAGATCCTTTCGAAAAAACAATATTTTGAAAGATTTTTGTAATTTTGAAAGATTTAAAATGCTTATTTTTAAAGGTTTGGCTGGACTTGGGATGTGGATCCTAAGCTGCACTACGTACCCTGTTGAAAGGGATCAAGCCAACGTAGTTCAGAACAGATTTTCTAACTACTCCTAATGACTCAAGATTTTTGAGATTTTTGGTTTTTCAGATGTTTTTGATGTTTTTGACACGAGAGGACTGAATCCTATCATCATAAGGGGAGGACAGACTCCTGATATCCCACAAAGGTTGGACAGCATCCTATGCTTTGCGGGGGAAAAGAACAGAAACACAGCTCTGCAAGGGTTGGACAGCATCCTATACCTTGCAGGAGCGGATAGAAAAACATGATACGATGAGAAGTTGGATAAAATCCTAACCCCTATGATGATGGAATTTGATTCCTGAACAAGAGGACTGACTCTCTAGACTAAGGACAGATTCCTATGCTAGTGGGCTATCAAACTAAGATAAAGCTCAACAAGTAATAAGGAAAAAGAGATCTTGTGCATATTTGGCAAAGGTAAAACACCCAGCTGGGCCGGACAGCTACCTAGCCCTAGGGTGCAACAAATGTGCAACCCAATACCCATAAGGGTAAGAGTATGATGCCAAGCCGAGTAGGATGTTCTCCCAAAACCAAAAGACGCACAAAGAGGAGGTTTAGCAAGAAAATGAGACTGGGTAAGTCTCTTAGACACAGAGGTAAGATAAAGAAAAAAATGCTAACAAGGAAAAAGAGACCTTGTGCATATTTGGCAAAGGTAAAATCCCCAGCCGGGCCGGACAGCTACCTAGCCCTAGGGTGCAACAAATGTGCAACCCAATACCCATAAGGGTCGGGGTATGATGCCAAGCCGAGTAAAGTGTTCTCCCAAAACCAAAAGACGCACAAAGAGGAGGTTTAACAAGAGAATGATATTGGGTGAGACTCCTAAACACAAAGATGAGCTCCAAGAGAGGTGCTGACGAGACATGGCATGTCTCCTAAGGATGGACTCACTAATGAGACAAAGCTTGTCTTTAAAGGATACAACTTTCTCTGTCTGAGACATAGCCTGTCTCCCTGAGAGGGCTCTAGAGAACTCTTTCATTGCCCTTGCAATGAATGGATTTCTAATTTCTAGGGGATACACACCATAAAGACTTGGACAAGTCTTTAAATAAATGAGAGGAGTGCTACTTGGACTAAGCGAGTCCCCTAAGGATGGGCTTAGGCTAGCGCCTTCATCGCCCTTGCAACGAGAGGGAATTCTAATATTTAAAGAATTTTAACAGAAATCTATAAGACTGTGTTAGTGTAGACACCCCATTTTGCTCTGCTTTGATTAAAAAAGAAATTAGGGTTTCGCTGTCAATTTTTCAATGTTTTCTATTCCGGTGTTCGTCCCTTACGCTTTCTCAAATCTTTCTGGTCATTTCTGCATTGTTCTGATTTTTTCCGCTAAAGTGCGGAGAAGGGTTATTCGTGAGAATCCGAGCAAGGGAGAATTTGTACCCGTTTGGTGGGCCCGCATTGAACATTTGTTTAAAATTGAATCAACCGGGGGCCCACATTGTGGGGCCCACGTTGTGGGGCCCGCGTTGTGGGGCCCGCGTTGTGGGGCCCGCGTTGTGGGGCCTCAATGGGGCCTCTTGTGAGGCCTCTTATGAAGAGCAATGATGGTAGCTCTCCACTAAGACAACATGATGGGCCCTCCACTAAGAACAATAATGATGGATTCTCCACTAAGAAACATGATGGGCCCTCCACTAAGAACAATAATGATGGATTCTCCACTAAGAAACATGATGGGCCCTCCACTAAGAACAATAATGATGGATTCTCCACTAAGAAACATGATGGGCCCTCCACTAAGAACAATAATGATGGATTCTCCACTAAGAGGGACAACATGATGAGCTCTCCACCAACATATCTCTCTCTCTCTCTTTCTCTCCCTATATATATCTTCCTTCCCATCCATAAAAGAAGAGGAGGAGAAATTTATCTTCCACTATCTCTTTCTCTTCCATTATCTCTTCTAATCACTCCCTCCAATCCCTTTCCTCAATATATTCTTCCATCCCTCTCCCTAATATTCTTCTTCCATTATCTCTTCACTCCCTCAATCACTCCCTCTAAACACTCCAGAGAAAGCGAAAGACGGCGGAGCGGATCGGCGGCGGCAGGATTTTTTATATTTTTTTGGATTGGGCGGAGATCTTCACCACAGGTAGGTGCATTGTTCTCAAAATATTTCTGTATTTTTCCGAATTTTTCTGATTTTTTCCGCAAATTGTGTTTTAAAAATGGAAAACTCTTCAAAAAACATCTTTTGACGAAGAAAAATTAAATTATATACCAAACAGATTCTAAAATTAATGAAATTTCGTGGGAAAATAATATGTTACTGATTCATTTTACCATGAATTTATAAAGATTTTTGGAGTTTATTTGGTATATTATTTAATATTTTCTTTGAAACTTATCAGATTTTAGGAGACTTTTTACTAACATCAGATCATCATTAAAATTCATAAAATTTTTACAGTAGTCTTATCTTCCATATTACTTGTTACTGTAAAATTTTCGTGTTATTTGGATCTGTTTTAATATGGGATGTAGTGTTAATTTATAATCTGGTCTGGAAATTGTAAAATCCGAAATTGGTAGTAAATAATTTCTAAAATTCATGAAAATCTCACTGCATGCTATTTTGATTCATATAGTATTTCTGTAGAAATTTCATAGAATTTAAAGTGGTATTTCTACTAGTTTATGTGTTAATTGTGCAATCTGGACATTTAATGGATTAATCAAGATTAAATGTGAATTTAATGTAAAAATATACAAAACTCATCATGTAAGCTACATACATTTTCATCTTGCTTCTGTAGAAATTTCAAATCATTTCGAATTTATTTGCAACAATTTCACTTGTAAAACCGCTCATATGCTTAAAATTGATAAAATCCATGGAAAATTCGAAATTAATTGAAAATCATATAAAAATTCCTAAAGAACTTTAAAATTCTGTCAAATGTTCACTCCTTAATCCATTAAAACAGAAATTTTAGGATCTTTAGATTTTCCTGGAAAAATGGCCAGTGCATCCATAATCGTATCCCAATTGCAACTTGATCTTTGACAATTTGAATATTTAAGTTATAGCATGTTGTTGGCTCCGAGGTTATTGTCCACGGAAATCCTGAGATTCTGCCAGGCAATAAGATGCTATAACCTAAGTATTAAATTGCACAAGGAAAGAGCGCACGATTCCCTCCTTTGGATGCCATTCAAGGCCGAAATTGGTGAACCCTAGAACCATTGGTAATCCTTAAATGTCTAGAAACTGAAAATCTTCGAAATCTGAAACTCATTAACCTCGAGAACTTAAATCGATTTATCTTGTGTCTTTCGGAACCATTGGATTATAGTTTCCAATCTAAGAACCATTAGAGCCCAATTTAGGAACACTGGTGTCGTGCCGTGTCCTAGGTTTTAGGGAGTCCTAGAGTTAGGAGTCCAGCCTCATCACGGACGCTTGCTATGAATAGCAACCGTACCATAGGTCTAGTTACACTAGTCACCCAATCTTTCCTTAAGACAAGCCTAGTAAACTAGGATGTAGGCAAACCTGCATTAGTCTAAGGAACAACTTGCATTTAGATAAGAATCATACAGCATCTTAGATGAAATCCTAAGATAATAAAATCCTCAACTTGAATTAAATAACTACTTTTAAAACTGTTGAAACAGTCAAATCCGTTTAAGTCGGTGTCCTAGTTGAGTTAGGCATAAGTAGCTTAGCTTAGGTGCACCGAACTACGTCGACTCTGATCCCAGTGAGGCTTGGGTACGTAGGCAGCTTGGATGTCTGATGGCATACCACCCGCGAGTCGGCACCACAACAAATTGTGGTGTTTTGTATATTAATTTTCTTGTAAATACTTAATCAAATCAGTTAGGGTTTTCCATGAAATTAGAATTCTAGGAGAACTTTCACTTAGAATGAATCCAGACAAATTAATAAATCAAGATACACATCTAGGATTCACATTGAAATTAGATTCTAGGATGCATGTCACTTAGCTCGCACATTAACATAGAGTTGAATGAGCCATTTAAAATAAATTTAAAAGAGTTAGCTTTTGGAATCGAAGACCGATTATCGGGCAGGAATGGTGCATGTGGTGGATAACTCCCCATACCTTCCATTCTTGTAACCAGGTAGCGAGTCTAGATTTCTGGTTAATTACGGGTCCTAGATCTCACATCTAGGTGGCGACTCTGTCAGTCTCTTTCGTGTGGAATTCGGATTGCCTTAGTGATCCCAAGTTTACAGGAAAGACAAATTCAAATCAATAATTAAAATGCACACGCCAATTGCGTGGGTACGAGAGACCAAGAGAGAGCGCGCGGCGGCTCGCGCCCCACGCCCCTCTCGCGGGATCTGGCTCCCACAGTCTGGCGACTCTGCTGGGGACCACCTAACTTCATTACAATTCCAAAGGATAACTCATTTGAATCTATTTTAACTGGCTCATGAAAACTCTATCTCTTTTATGCTTGTTAGATTAGTTTGTATGCTTTATTTTCTCATCACATATACTCAAACTTAATCTAACAAAACCTGAAGGCATCATAGATTGCGCGAACTTATTGCACACACTTACATCACTTTCATCTAAACCCCTGCATCTCACATGCACACACGTCCTATTTTAGGAACCCGGAGTGTTATCTAGCATGGTTGACTGGGATTTCATCACCTGGTGCCTCTGTGCTAGAGAAGCATTCCACCCTTAGCCTAGTACCTTTATGGTACGTAAACGGATCTCTTGTTCACGTACTGATACGCCGGACACTGGTACAGTATATCGAACAGGGATTCGCGCTAAGGGAACTCTTGGCCTTACCCCTAGATTAACCCACACATGCATGTAGTATACGAACACATGTGCATCACGTGTGTGAGCCTAGTTTAGGATATCCTACCTATTTGTGTCTAGATTAGGCCGTAGACCATCTTCTAATGGCTACGATCGGTCCTAGGTACACAAACAAAGTCATGAGTCGAGATCCTCTCTCCACTCCGCTAGATTAGGATTAGGGTTGATGCCTTCAGGTAACACTGATAAAATGTGCAAAGATTAAAAAACTTTCCCTTTGGGGTTAGGATTTAAATCCCATTCATTTCCAAAGATCTCATAGGATTAGTCATTCATGATCCATCCGTTGAAAGTAATCTTATGCTATCTCATCTCATCTCGATCGTACGATTTCTAATCTTATATTATCTGATTCGATCGAGTATCCATACTTCCTTTATATTGGTAGGAACTCATCCTAATCTCATGTTCATGTAATCCTGATTATCCCTGTATCCTTTCTCCTGGCTTACAGACACCATGTCTACTCGTACAATTCTTGATTGGATCCGTGGTACATTAAGAGAATCCCATATCTATGCCATAAGTGAGCAAGAGAAAAATCTCTTCGGTTACGTGGCCACCATCAAGCTCGATTGGGGATTACTCTATGCTGCATCAGAGTGTTGGGATCCCGATCATCATGTCTTCCGTTTTGGCAACCAAGAAATGTGTCCCACCTTTGAAGAATGGTGTGCCTTATTGGAATATCCTGTAGATGGCCCTCTGGTGAAGCCATCTTACGTGTCGGATTATCGTCCTTTGTTCCTTCGCTTGATGAATAATCCAGATGAATCCATGAACTCTTTCATCAAAGACCAGGAAGTGTCCATGCAACAACTGATTGACATTTACCCTCCTGTTGGGCATATTGGTGCTGTTGATATTCAAAAAGCCCGAGGTCGCGCTCTGAGATTCTGCTCCTTTGCTAGGTTCCTCACTGTCCAGCCTTCTCGCTGTGCGTCAGCTGTTCTCTTGGACCTCGTTGATCAGATGGATCGTGGCGCCAATCCAATTCCTACTATGCTTGCAGAAACCTTCAATGGATTGGATGAGATGGCTCGTCTTCGTGCCAGCTCAGGTCCAGGCTCTTATGTTCGATCTTTTGTTGGGTCCTTCTCAGGATGTCCTGCATTACTTCACGTGTGGTTATGCCACAAGCTAAAAATTGCAGCTCCTGTGCATTTTGATCATACGTTATACACCTTCAGTGAATGGCGTCATGATGTTTCTTTCAATCATAAAGGCGATTGGGCTGAGTGGTTGAGTTCTCGCCATGAAGATCAGATTTATTGGCAAATCCCTGGAATCCAAGAAGCTGTCTTCAATACTGGAGAAGCTAACTACGTTCGCCTTCTTGGCCTCAAAAAGACTTCCTTTTATATTCCTGCCAGGATTCAGCGTCAGTATGGAAGGGAGCAATCCATTGTGCCTCCCCTTCGTCATTTCTATCCGCCTGAGGATCTCAAGCCCAAGATTGTCAAAGCCGTTTCATCTGCTTGGGATGTTCGAGTCATCAAATCTTTCAAGGAGTCAGTTGAGGAAGATAGTCGTCCAAAGAAGAAGTCTAGAAAGAGTGCTTAATGTCATGTTTTCTCTTATCAGTCTATCTTTGAAAGATCGAACCATGTACTCAAGCTTTAATGATCTATCAATAAAAGTTCACCTTTTTCTTTCAGTATCTTCGTCTATGCATACATCAGTGTCTACTTCTTTCTGATTTTAAATATGTCTTTCAAATATTACAGGGCCGTAGACACCATAGCTAACCCTAATACTCCTTGGGTTCGGGTCTCTTCTCGATTACAGAGGAAATCTGTATCCCCGCCACCTTCTCTGAGAACCCCAGCATCTCATTCTTTCCCGTCCTCATCCTCACCAATGGCAGAAAACCAGGACAGTCCTCCACTCGCTGCTATCACCGATACTCTTACCTTGATTCTCCGGCAGCTTCAAGAACTCAAGGAAGAGAACCAAGTTATCAAGGCTCAACTTTCTGAGAAGTTCGGACAATCGTTGTCCAAGGATAAAGGGCCTGTGCACCAAGCAGCTACTTCAGCAGCACCTGTCCAGCCAGTGTTCATCAATATCCATGATAAAACCGAAGAAGATTTGGAAAAAGAGCAGTATAGCGAGAATCGCAGTAGACCTTCTCAGTCCATGGTTGATAAGTCTGTTATGGAGAAATTAGAGACTCTTACCAGAAAAGTTCAAGACATTCAGTTTCAAGACCAGGGTAGTTTCAATCCCAGTGATCTTACTCTATTTCCCGAAATCCGCCTTCCTGCTAATTTTCAAATGCCCGATTTCGACAAATATGATGGTGTGGGTTGTCCAATCACACATTTACAAATGTTCACCATCATGTGTCAGCCTCAAGGCTTATCTCCTGAGCAAATGGCTCAATTGTTCCCAGTTTCCCTAACCAAGGTTGCTAGGAGATGGTTCATGGTCTTGGACAAGACTCGTTACAGGACATGGAAGGATATCGGCGAGCAATTCATCAGGCAGTTCAAATATGATGATGGGACAGAAATCACCAGAAAGGATTTAGAGAGAACAAAACAAGACTCGAGAGAATCCTTTCTGATTTTTGTGAAAAGATGGAGGAGAATAGCAGCTCAGATGATGGAGCGCCCGTCTGAGGAGGAGCAAGTCCAGATAATCATGAAAAATATTTCCCCCCAGCTCCAGTATCACATGTCATTGCAATACTATCCAGACTTCAAACACTTCATTGTGGCTGGCACCCAGATAGAGGAGGCTATGGCTCAAGGTGTATTCAACCGTAGCAACCCAAATCCTAGAGATTTCAAAAAATCCCCACCAGCCCAAGTCAGTAGTATCTCCCATTCCAATGCTCAATCCTCTAAATCCCAGGAACCTCTAGTAATGGACTATGCTCAACCTGCGACCGCACCTCGGCAACAAGCCCGGGTAGAATTTACTCCTCTTCCCATTCCATCTTCGGAGGTGCTTAAGCAGTGTCTGGCTTCAGGTCGCATAACCCTACCTGCCACCCGGCCTCCCCCCAATCCTTTACCTGCCAATTGGCGAGCCGACCTACACTGTGAGTATCACAGGGGTCCTGGTCATCTTACAGACAATTGCATCGCCTTGAAATTCAGAATCCAGAAACTTATTGATGAGAAAGTCATTGCATTCCAACCAAGACCCAATGTTACCCAAAACCCGCTACCTGGTCATGCTAATCCTCCCGCTGCCGTTAATGCCATAACCATAGGAGATCCTGAGTTTGACCCTCTCACCCTCATATGTGCTTTAGAACCCATTTCTGAACCCGAAATCATCTTCTGTGATGAATCATACCTAAGGGAGTCTGTACCTCCCTTGGTAATCACCTATGAGCCACAAGTCCCTCAAATTATCACCTATGGTGAGCCAGAATTGGATGAAGTCAGACATGTGACAAGGGGTGGAAGAATTTTCAAACCTGCTGAATTAAGAGTCGAAAATCCAGGGGCATTGGCTCGAGGAGAGGAGCCGCAATACGTGAAGGACCCAGATGATGAAGTTGTTCAGCAGTTGAAGAAAACTCAGGCTGTCATATCTGTTTGGGGGTTGTTGATAGCATCGAAGAAACACAGAGAGGCTGTGTTGAAAGAACTGAATACCACACAGGTGTCCTCAGAAATATCTCCAGAGCAACTAGCTGAAGTTGTCGCTCTGACACACGCCACCAGGGCCATTAGTTTCTCAGACCAGGAGCTGCCTCCTCAAGGTCGGAATCATGCTAGAGCTCTTCATGTCACTGTTGTTTGCGAAGGCAAGAAAGTACCGTCTGTGCTGGTAGATAATGGATCCGCGTTGAATGTATGTCCATTAAGAACTGCCATTACCTTGGGTTTCGGTCCCACTGATTTTGCCGAATCAACCCTTGGTATCCTCGCATATGACAATACCCGCAGAAATGTGGTCGGAGTCCTTACCACCAGGATCGTTATAGGCGGTCAAGAATTTGAGGTGGAATTTCAAGTTATTGATATCAAGGCCTCGTTCAATATACTTCTGGGACGACCCTGGTTGCATAAGGAAGGTGTTGTTGCCTCAACCCTTCATCAAAAACTGAAGTTCATTAAAGAAGGAAAATTGATCACTGTCAGAGGCGACGAAGAGCCAGAAATAGGGCAGATAACAGGAGAAACTCGGATTCTTCCAATTACAAAAGCAGATGATTACAACTTGAATGGTTTCGCATTCGATGTTACTGCTATTTCCTATGAAGATGCCTCTCGGGAGGAGTTGCATTTGCCTTTTGCCATCAGTCCTGTGGTTGCCAAGATGATGAGAAAAATGAACTACTTTCCGGGTATGAATTTAGGCCGTGATCCAAGCAAAGCGTCTCACTGGCGCCCAATCAAAGCAAACTCTGGAGCTTTCGGTCTTGGGTATATACCTACTGAGGAGGAGGAGGAATCCATGAAAGAATTGTTGAAATTGAAGGAAGAAATCCGCCGCACTGGAAGGATACTCCCGATGACTCCATATTCCTTATCAATGAATGGTCACTTTATCAAAGAAGGTGAGACTTCTCCATACTATGGGTTTTCTGAACCATGGTATGACTCAGTAACAGGGATCATGATACCAGGTTTTGAAATATTCAGTGGCCTTGCTCTCCCAGAAACAGAACCGCCGGTATATTGTGTTGAAAAAACTGTTGAGGATTGGATAGTCTGCCTTGAGCCAGATATGTTGGGGTCTTTGTTCGAAGAAGATGTGCCTGATGTTGTTTGTCAGGAGTTGCCCGTTTTAGATCATTCTAAAAAGCAAGAAGAGACTGACTGTGAAGATGTGCTGGTGGCAGTTATTCAGAGTAATGATACCTTTACTGAACCTCAGAGTCAGATTGCACCTGCAACAGAAAATCTTTCAAACTGGAGTTCTGATGTTTTTCCACCTTATTATATTGCTAAGTCAAGTCTAGTCAAGTCGAGTGAATCGGTGTCAGTGCCTAGTCCAGGCGAGTCATTTTCTGAGTTTATTTACTATGTGAATCCTGAGCCTGTTCAGGATGAGTCCAATGATAATGATGTAACTTCTTTCAATTCAATGAAATCTGATTCTCAGTATGTCTCTGTGTTTGCTTCTGACTTTAATAATAATGATAACACTCCCTCCTCAGACGAGGAAGAGGGGATCGACGAAACTCCCTTTGAATTACAGCATATGCTCAAACAAGAGGAGGAGCGCCGAGCCCAGCCTCTTAAAGATGAAATCGAAATTATAAACATCGGAACAGAAGATTTAATACAGGAAATACGAATTGGAAATACTCTATCATCTGAAGAGCGCGATGAATTAATAAACCTACTTAAGGAATATAAAGAAGTTTTTGCCTGGTCCTACAAAGATATGCCCGGGTTGAGCGAAGACATTGTTCAACACAAGCTACCTTTGTTGCCTGGGATTAAACCTAAAAAGCAGAAGCTAAGGAGAATGAAGCCTGAGTGGGTCCTGAAAGTAGAAGAAGAGGTTACTAAGCAGTTGAATGCTGGATTTCTGCAAGTGGTGGAATATCCAGAATGGCTCGCAAATATAGTACCTATACCAAAGAAAGATGGAAAGGTGAGAATGTGTGTAGATTTTAGGGATTTGAACAAGGCAAGTCCAAAAGATGATTTCCCTCTACCACATATCGATATCTTGGTGGACAATACGGCCGGGCATGAATTACTATCTTTCATGGATGGTTTCTCGGGCTACAATCAAATTAAGATGGCACCCGAGGACATGGCTAAGACCTCGTTCATTACACAATGGGGGACATATTGCTATCGGGTAATGCCATTTGGTCTTAAGAATGCTGGTGCGACGTATCAAAGAGCAGCTACAGCCTTACTCCATGACATGATACATAGAGAAGTCGAAGTTTATGTCGATGATATGATTGTAAAAGCTAGGGAAAGGAGAGATCACATCCCGAACCTCAAGAAGTTCTTTGAAAGAATACTCAAATACCAGCTTCGCCTGAATCCTAGCAAGTGTGTATTCGGGGTTACCTCTGGTAAGTTGTTAGGATTCATGGTGAGTCAAAGGGGTATAGAGGTGGATCCTCAGAAGATTAAGGCTATCCAGGAGATGCCGCCGCCTAGAACCGAGAAGGAAATTCGGGGATTCCTAGGAAGGATACAGTTCCTAAGGCGATTCATCGCTCATCTGACATCAACTTGTGAACCTATCTTTAAGCTCTTAAAGAAGAACTCTTCCAAAGAATGGACAGAGGAATGTCAGCAGGCCTTTGAAAAGATAAAGCAGAGTTTGTCTGAACCACCGATAGTAGCACCAGTGATACCGGGACATCCATTGCTGCTTTATTTGTCAGTAACAGAAACCACAATGGGTTGTATGTTAGCGCAGCAAGATCCAGAAACCAAGCATGAAAAGGCTGTGTATTATCTTAGCAAGAAGATGTTGGAGTATGAACAGAAGTATACTGTCCTAGAAAAAACCTGCTTAGCCTTGGTTTGGGCTACTCAACGACTCAGGCATTACATTTTATCACATAAGGTCTTGCTCCTGTCAAGGATGGATCCTCTGAAATATCTCTTTGAAAAACCAGCCTTGACAGGCAGGACTGCCAGATGGTTATTGTTGTTGTCTGAGTTTGACATCACCCATGTAACCCAAAAATCAGTAAAGGGCCGAGTCATTGCTGAACAATTGGCAGAAGCACCCCGAGAAGAAAATCAGCCTTTCAAGACGATGTTCCCAGATGAAGAGATCATGATGGTAGAAGATGAATATCCAGAAACTGGTTGGACCCTCTATTTTGATGGAGCAGCAAACCAAACAGGGCAAGGAGTAGGGGCATTGCTTGTGTCACCCCGAAATGAGCATGTTCCCCTTGCAGTTAAGTTACAATTCAATTGCACCAACAATATGGCAGAGTATGAAGCATGTATTGTTGGGCTTGAGGCAGCATTGGCCTTAGGCATAGAGAATCTTGACGTATATGGAGATTCAATGTTAATCATTTGCCAAACCCAAGGAGAATGGAGAACCAAAGAAGAAAAGTTGCTGCCATATCATGAATACTTGGATATTCTCGCTAAGCAATTCCAGCACATCACTTTCAGTTATTTGCCAAGGTTGAAGAATAGATTCGCCGATGCCTTAGCGACGTTAGCTTCTATGATTGACATACCTCACAATATGAAAATGAGGCCCATCACGGTTCAAGAGCAATGGGCTCCTGCATATGTTGATGCTATAGAGATAGCTGCAAGATGTCCCGATGGTAAACCATGGTATACGGACATAAAGAACTACATCTCGGGCCAGGGGCATCCCAATGAGGCGTCGAATAAGGAGATAAGGACTTTGCAGAGATTGGCGGCTAACTTTGTCATTTGTGGAGGAGAGCTGTATCGACGGTCCTTCGACGGAATTCAACTCTTATGTGTCACTGAAGATCAGGCAGAAGAAATTCTCGCAGATGTTCATGAAGGGGTGTGTGGACCTCATATGAATGGGAAGATGTTGTCAAAGAAGATCCTACGTCTGGGGTACTATTGGCCAACATTGGAAGCAGATTGTCACACATTTGTGAAGAAATGCTATAAATGTCAGATACATGCGAATCTCATCCATGTACCACCTACCGAATTGCATTCTCTTACTTCTCCTTGGCCGTTTTCGGTTTGGGGAATTGACATTATTGGCAAAATTTCCCCTAAGTCATCTAGTGGTCACGAGTACATACTC
This sequence comes from Tasmannia lanceolata, assembly GCF_043159265.1. Taxonomy (NCBI): domain Eukaryota; kingdom Viridiplantae; phylum Streptophyta; class Magnoliopsida; order Canellales; family Winteraceae; genus Tasmannia; species Tasmannia lanceolata. Next base: position 58,285,039 of record NW_027518695.1, on the reverse strand, counting down.
GTTGCAATTGACTACTTCACTAAGTGGGTTGAGGCCGCTTCTTATGCAAAGCTTACATCCGCATCAGTTGCTAAATTCATACGAACCAACATCATATGCAGATATGGAATTCCCCATGAACTTATCTCAGATAACGGATCTCATTTCAAGAAAGAAGTTATCACTCTTTGCGAAGAGTTCAAGATTAAGCATCATAAATCTTCACCTTATCGGCCGCAGACAAATGGAGCGGTGGAAGCTGCAAACAAAAATGTCAAGACTATCATTAGCAAGATGTCAGAAACTTATAAGGATTGGTCGAATAAGTTGCCGTACGCATTGTGGGCTTACAGAACATCAATTAGAGCTTCAACTGGGGCAACCCCTTACTCTCTTGTTTATGGTATGGAAGCAGTGCTACCTGTGGAGATCCGTGTACCTTCGCTCCGAGTATTGACTGAAGTCAAGTTGCCAGAAAATGAATGGGCAGACGCCAGATATAAAGAGCTGAACATGCTAGATGAAAAGAGGTTAAAAGCACTTTACCATGTGCAGGGTTATCAGCGCAGAATAGCCCGGGCTTTTAATAAAAAGGTTAAAATCAGAGATCTCGAAGAAGGCAATCTTGTTCTAAAAGAAAATCGAGCACCAGTGCTTGACCCAAGAGGCAAATTCAAGCCTAATTGGTCAGGGCCATACATCGTGGACCAAATCTTACCCGGAAAAGCCGTCAAGCTCCGTAATTTAAATGGAGAAATATTGCCGGAACCAACAAATCTTGATCAACTCAAGAGGTTCTATGCTTGAACACCAGAAGGCCGTCTTTTGGCCGAATAAAACCCAAATTCATAACCCAAAATCAAAAAATATATAACCTTTTGCAAACCCTTTCGAGCCTACATAAAATTTTCCTTCAAAACCCAATGTACTAGGGGCATTCCCCTGAACTACGCATGACCTGATTCCTACACTGGGATACGTAGGCAACCTGTTCACAGGTTCGGTCGAAACTCTTGCAAAACCTTAAGCCATTCTTTGAAAAGCTCTACCTCACCTGTAAAGTCCTTTTGGTGTTCAAAAAAAAAAAAAAATAAAAAATAAAAATAAAAATGGAGCTTGAAAATCCGCTAGATTGAAAACCTGAAAAGGCGATCTAGGCAAAATTCAGGATCATTCCTCTGCTAAGTTGAAAACCTGAAAAGGCAGCTTAGGCAAAAGTTAAGGGGGTAGCCTGCTGAGTTGAAAACCTAAAAGGCGATTCAGGCAAAAGTTAAGGTTGAACGGTCCGCCAAGTTGAAAATCTAAAAAGGAATACTTGGTCGTGGTAAGATGGGGTTCACGCCAGAAGAATTACATCGACCTCTGAACTCTCAGTAGGTCAGGCAAAAATAACAATGATTCCCGAAACTAAGGGCATTAATTTCAAAACAATCCGAAAGTTGATAGAAGGATATATGAAGTATCACTGTCTTAAAAAATAAGTGAAGATGTTTATCAGTGGAGAAACATTCTTTAAAAGAGGCTAACCTAACCCAAAAGAAAATACTGATAAGTCAGAAGCATCACGAGATCACTTGAGTAATCTTTCTTATTTTGTCTTTTTATTACCAATGTCTGTGGTTCTATTTTTAGAAAAATTTACAAATGCTATTTTAAAGAATTGTTGTAGGGTGCAATCACTCTGAAGGCAGGTTCATTAACGGATTCCGAGAAACTTGGAAAAGGTGCGACTGTCACGAATGGTGAAGAATCGTTGCAAGAATGATCTCTGGTCAATGAATAGAAGAAGGTTAGAAGGCCTTAAACTGGGGCAGGTTGCTAATAAAGTGGCATCTCATATTCAAGCCTTGAAAGACCTTTGCTGCATGGTGGTATTGAATCATTTGCTTCCAAAATTGTTAATTGGAGATTCCAGTTCCCCTTTTCCTGATAATCTCTGTTATCATATACTCTCTGAGTCCATTTGAAAGTGGTCTTCTTTCTTTGAACATCATACAAATATGATATCTCATTTCCTTGGAACTCCGTAAAAATACGGTATTCCATTTTCTTCTAAGTCCATTCAAAAATGTTCTCTTATTCTCTTTGAGCATCATACAAATATGATACCTCATTTCCTTGGAATTCCGTAATTCATCAAATCCAATTCTACGTTAAATTCAAATTCCCAAAATTCATCAAGTCCAATTCTACGTCAAAATTCAAAATCCCAAAATTCATCAACTCCAATCCTACGTCAAATTCAAATTCCCCAAATTCATCAAATCCAATTCTACGTCAAATTCAAATTCATAAAAAAACCTCCAAATTCATTAATCTCAACCGAAGATTGAAGCCGTAAAAATACGGTATTTCATTCTGAGTCCATTAAAAAATGTTCTCTTATTCCCTTTGAGCATCATACAAATATGATACCTCATTTCCTTGGAACTCCGTAAAAATACGGTATTCCATTCTCTTCTAAATCCATTCAAAAATGTTCTCTTATTCTCTTTGAGCATCATACAAATATGATACCTCATTTCCTTGGAACTCCGTAAAAAATACGGTATTCCATTCTCTTCTGAGTCCATTCAAAAATGTTCTCTTATTCTCTTTGAGCATCATACAAATATGATACCTCATTTCCTTGGAACTCCGTAAAAAATACGGTATTCCATTCTCTTCTGAGTCCATTCAAAAATGTTCTCTTATTCTCTTTGAGCATCATACAAATATGATACCTCATTTCTTTGGAACTCCGTAAAAATACGGTATTCCATTCTCTTCTGAGTCCATTCAAAAATGTTCTCTTATTCTCTTTGAGCATCATACAAATATGATACCTCATTTCCTTGGAACTCCGTAAAAAATACGGTGTTCCATTCTCTTCGAGTCCATACAACTACGTTCTCTTATTCTCTTTGAGCATCATACAAATATGATACCTCATTTCTTTGGAACTCCGTAAAAATACGGTATTCCATTCTCTTCAGGTCCATACAACTATGGTCTCTTACTCTCTTTGAGCATCATACAAATGTGATGTCTCATTTCCTTGGAAGCCGTAAAAATATGGTATTTCATTCTGAGTCCATTCAAAAATGGTCTTTTCTCTTTGAACATCATATAAATGTGATGTCGAGCGGCACCGCAGCGGGATTTTTTTACTACATTCCAATTCTAGGACTTCGTTTTGGGTTTTACATTAGGTAGTAAATGCTTGCGTCTAGGTTCCGTAGAGTCTTTTGTCGATTAAAGCTACGCAAAATGGTTCTGTCATTTTGACTTTGGTATTCGATGACTACGTCATCTCTACCAAAGAGGGGCATCTGTAGACACCCCATTTTGCTCTGCTTTGATTAAAAAAGAAATTAGGGTTTCGCTGTCAATTTTTCAATGTTTTCTATTCCGGTGTTCGTCCCTTACGCTTTCTCAAATCTTTCTGGTCATTTCTGCATTGTTCTGATTTTTTCCGCTAAAGTGCGGAGAAGGGTTATTCGTGAGAATCCGAGCAAGGGAGAATTTGTACCCGTTTGGTGGGCCCGCATTGAACATTTGTTTAAAATTGAATCAACCGGGGGCCCACATTGTGGGGCCCACGTTGTGGGGCCCGCGTTGTGGGGCCCGCGTTGTGGGGCCCGCGTTGTGGGGCCCACGTTGTGGGGCCCGCGTTGTGGGGCCCGCGTTGTGGGGCCTCAATGGGGCCTCTTGTGAGGCCTCTTATGAAGAGCAATGATGGTAGCTCTCCGCTAAGACAACATGATGGGCCCTCCACTAAGAACAATAATGATGGATTCTCCACTAAGAAACATGATGGGCCCTCCACTAAGAACAATAATGATGGATTCTCCACTAAGAAACATGATGGGCCCTCCACTAAGAACAATAATGATGGATTCTCCACTAAGAAACATGATGGGCCCTCCACTAAGAACAATAATGATGGATTCTCCACTAAGAGGGACAACATGATGAGCTCTCCACCAACATATCTCTCTCTCTCTCTTTCTCTCCCTATATATATCTTCCTTCCCATCCATAAAAGAAGAGGAGGAGAAATTTATCTTCCACTATCTCTTTCTCTTCCATTATCTCTTCTAATCACTCCCTCCAATCCCTTTCCTCAATATATTCTTCCATCCCTCTCCCTAATATTCTTCTTCCATTATCTCTTCACTCCCTCAATCACTCCCTCTAAACACTCCAGAGAAAGCGAAAGACGGCGGAGCGGATCGGCGGCGGCAGGATTTTTTATATTTTTTTGGATTGGGCGGAGATCTTCACCACAGGTAGGTGCATTGTTCTCAAAATATTTCTGTATTTTTCCGAATTTTTCTGATTTTTTCCGCAAATTGTGTTTTAAAAATGGAAAACTCTTCAAAAAACATCTTTTGACGAAGAAAAATTAAATTATATACCAAACAGATTCTAAAATTAATGAAATTTCGTGGGAAAATAATATGTTACTGATTCATTTTACCATGAATTTATAAAGATTTTTGGAGTTTATTTGGTATATTATTTAATATTTTCTTTGAAACTTATCAGATTTTAGGAGACTTTTTACTAACATCAGATCATCATTAAAATTCATAAAATTTTTACAGTAGTCTTATCTTCCATATTACTTGTTACTGTAAAATTTTCGTGTTATTTGGATCTGTTTTAATATGGGATGTAGTGTTAATTTATAATCTGGTCTGGAAATTGTAAAATCCGAAATTGGTAGTAAATAATTTCTAAAATTCATGAAAATCTCACTGCATGCTATTTTGATTCATATAGTATTTCTGTAGAAATTTCATAGAATTTAAAGTGGTATTTCTACTAGTTTATGTGTTAATTGTGCAATCTGGACATTTAATGGATTAATCAAGATTAAATGTGAATTTAATGTAAAAATATACAAAACTCATCATGTAAGCTACATACATTTTCATCTTGCTGCTGTAGAAATTTCAAATCATTTCGAATTTATTTGCAACAATTTCACTTGTAAAACCGCTCATATGCTTAAAATTGATAAAATCCATGGAAAATTCGAAATTAATTGAAAATCATATAAAAATTCCTAAAGAACTTTAAAATTCTGTCAAATGTTCACTCCTTAATCCATTAAAACAGAAATTTTAGGATCTTTAGATTTTCCTGGAAAAATGGCCAGTGCATCCATAATCGTATCCCAATTGCAACTTGATCTTTGACAATTTGAATATTTAAGTTATAGCATGTTGTTGGCTCCGAGGTTATTGTCCACGGAAATCCTGAGATTCTGCCAGGCAATAAGATGCTATAACCTAAGTATTAAATTGCACAAGGAAAGAGCGCACGATTCCCTCCTTTGGATGCCATTCAAGGCCGAAATTGGTGAACCCTAGAACCATTGGTAATCCTTAAATGTCTAGAAACTGAAAATCTTCGAAATCTGAAACTCATTAACCTCGAGAACTTAAATCGATTTATCTTGTGTCTTTCGGAACCATTGGATTATGGTTTCCAATCTAAGAACCATTAGAGCCCAATTTAGGAACACTGGTGTCGTGCCGTGTCCTAGGTTTTAGGGAGTCCTAGAGTTAGGAGTCCAGCCTCATCACGGACGCTTGCTATGAATAGCAACCGTACCATAGGTCTAGTTACACTAGTCACCCAATCTTTCCTTAAGACAAGCCTAGTAAACTAGGATGTAGGCAAACCTGCATTAGTCTAAGGAACAACTTGCATTTAGATAAGAATCATACAGCATCTTAGATGAAATCCTAAGATAATAAAATCCTCAACTTGAATTAAATAACTACTTTTAAAACTGTTGAAACAGTCAAATCCGTTTAAGTCGGTGTCCTAGTTGAGTTAGGCATAAGTAGCTTAGCTTAGGTGCACCGAACTACGTCGACTCTGATCCCAGTGAGGCTTGGGTACGTAGGCAGCTTGGATGTCTGATGGCATACCACCCGCGAGTCGGCACCACAACAAATTGTGGTGTTTTGTATATTAATTTTCTTGTAAATACTTAATCAAATCAGTTAGGGTTTTCCATGAAATTAGAATTCTAGGAGAACTTTCACTTAGAATGAATCCAGACAAATTAATAAATCAAGATACACATCTAGGATTCACATTGAAATTAGATTCTAGGATGCATGTCACTTAGTTCGCACATTAACATAGAGTTGAATGAGCCATTTAAAATAAATTTAAAAGAGTTAGCTTTTGGAATCGAAGACCGATTATCGGGCAGGAATGGTGCATGTGGTGGATAACTCCCCATACCTTCCATTCTTGTAACCAGGTAGCGAGTCTAGATTTCTGGTTAATTACGGGTCCTAGATCTCACATCTAGGTGGCGACTCTGTCAGTCTCTTTCGTGTGGAATTCGGATTGCCTTAGTGATCCCAAGTTTACAGGAAAGACAAATTCAAATCAATAATTAAAATGCACACGCCAATTGCGTGGGTACGAGAGACCAAGAGAGAGCGCGCGGCGGCTCGCGCCCCACGCCCCTCTCGCGGGATCTGGCTCCCACAGTTAGTCTATCAAAAAGAGAAGAAAAGGCTACCAGATAATCGCAAATTTTATTCTAAAAATAAATCAAGTGCCAAGCAAAGAAGAATATACAATCTAATAGCAATCATAAAATAATAAATAACATTAATTAGTCCAGACCAGCCGCTGGATAGCCTAATAAAGTAAAAACAATATCAAAACACTTCAAAACCAACCACAAACCCCAATACGGGGACTCCAATGAAATCAGATGATGCCAAAGTAATCATCTGATATCAAATACATATGATAATATTTCTAATCCCGCCTTGAGATCAGACAGTACTCATGTCGATAATATCGAACAGAGTAGTCATCTGATCTCCTTCTTCCTATTAATAATTTATTTAAATAAATAGGAATGACTATAATAAGCTTTGAGATAATCTCACCTGAACAATCCATTTATCTTCATAATCTAACTCAAAACTTAAAATAAAAGAAAAGTAATAAATTCTCAATATTTTATACAAATTTTCCAATGATATTTCTAATCTATACAAAGTATAAATTAAAAGAGGCATTTATTTGATATATGTAAGCAACGAAGTATAACTAAATCTTAAAAATATGATATTTGCTATTGTTAAGGTGAAATAAGGTTGTTAGTACCAAACAGGAAATGGCTACCACTATTAAGGTGTGAGAGGGAAAATTCTAAGACTTAATAAAGGCTAGATAAGCCTAAAAATGAAAAGGGGAGCGCTATTCAGACTATATAAGTCCTCTAATAATGGGCTTGGGCTATCGCCTTCATCGCCCTTTGCAATGATAAAAGGTTACTAATGCTTTAAGGGAAAAAATTGAAAGACTTGTAAAGTCTTCCTAAAATGGAGAAAGAGAATGGGATGCTATACATGGCTGCTATAGGCTTTTATCATATTCAACCAACAAAATGAAAGCTGTTATGAACTTTATCATGCTCAGAAAACAAAATAAGGGCTGCCATTATTCATAAGGATATATGGGCTGGATAAGCATTGGACTGGTTAGGCACTGGTTATGTAATAGTTAGGCACTAGACTGTTTAAGTTAGGCACTGGATGAGCACTGGATGAGCACTAGATGGGCACTGGATGAGCACTGGGTGGGCACTGGATGGGCACTGGACTGGTTGTCCATTAGATGGGCTAGGCACTGGATGAAACTCAGCGGCATATTCCATTAGAATAACCAATCATACAGAAATGAGCAAAACAATTTCCCTGACAATAAACTATCAACTTACTAATGTATTCATTCAACTATTTAGACACAATTACAATATTTCCTTTGACCATAAGTAAACAATAACAAACTGAACAAAAATGACAGAACAGGACATTTAAATTAGTCTATAAACCAAACATATGTAGTAAATCACTAATTGAACTCTATCAGCTGTTAGATTTTCTTTGACAGTTACTAACATGTTTTCCATAAATATGCCCATACTACTCCAGTTCAAATTTCCTTGTATTAATTACCTTTATCTAAGCAATTGCAGACTTTACTACTAATTATTCAACCAAATTATCCGGACTTATATTCTCAATCGGGACATTAAAATATTTACTCCACACTACAACTGAATCGAGTATTATAAACATTAATATCATCACCATCTAATTCTTTCACTTATGCTAAGCTGTTCCTTTTCATACCATTAACACTCATTTAAATCATCGCAGCTTAACATATTTTCTTAAGGATAATTAAGATGGCATATGAAGTAAAGTAAATAGACATGAATGGTAATAGAATTAAGCTGCGTAAAATTCTCAAAGTCCAACAATTAACACTTCAAACTACACTATCTGTATTATCTTGCCTTCATTTCCTTAACAAGCCTGTGAAAATTTACTGAGAATTATAATAGTCATTGATAGCTAATACAAAAAAAAAATGAGTAAATTGTTCCCATGATAATGAAATATTTATAATCCAAAAAGGGACTACATGTTTTGAAACTATTAATGATTGAAACAGTTACCAATTATAACTATGGGCAAGGGTACAATACATTGAAGGCCAAACGGATGAAAAGGATAAAAAAAAAAATTGAAAAATGATTCAATAACTTGTATCTAGAAATAATTAGGATTTAGATGTTAAAATGGCAAGAGAATGGGGCCAGGTATCTAATTTATTTAATAAAGACTTAATTCTACAACTTCATTTAATAAGAAAAATCAAAGATTTTATTAAATTCATATCCCAAAACATTTAATAACACCATAAGGATTGTCCTAAGATCACAAAATAAACAATAATATAAAGATATAAAAATTTAAAATGGAAATTACTTGACAAATCCTAAGACCACTAAATGACACACTACAAATAATCATTAGAACCAACCAATGAAATACCCTATCAACTCCAAATCATTTTTAGATTTACAAAAAAAAATAAAATTATATGTCTAATAGATTGACAGACCAAGGAATATTCTAGACAAATGTTATCATTACCAATATGAAATTATCATATGCTTTAGAGCATTCATTCAACAATGTGATACCAAAATTGACTATTCTGCTTCTTCTTCAAAATTTTATCAAAGCTAAATCATACTAATTGAATGAAAACAATGCAAACATATTCAATACCACCATTCAAATTAAGTGAAACATCCATCGATTTAAATACTTTAAGATTCGAAGGCTTTATAAAAGCAGACAACTAAACACAAACAAAATAAGATTCTTACTAAATTGCTTCACACACAAGCATTACCTAACTAAAGAACATAGAATTCTCCTGAAATGCTATAATTCTCTTCTTAAAAGACTTTTTTTATTTTTTATTTTTATGAAAGCAATATAACTCAATAATAGAATTCAAACAATATATCAGAAGCTCTTTGTTTGTAAAACCTTCTTACATCCACATCATTTAGAAAAATTCAAGTAAAATACTTTCATTGAAACCAAATAATGTATATTTCGGCCATTTCTAACCTTAACTGTTTTGTACAGTCTACATAATTCTTAAATCAGAGTCTAGAATTTTTCAAAATAAAAATAAAAATAAAATCGTGATGAAACAGATAATACTCTGGATAGAATAAGCTAATAGAATCCACCTTTTCAAAAGTAAAACAAGTTTTGATTAAAATCATTTCCACAACAGGGATATTAAACCTACAACTCTTATTGAGCTCTATGTCATATAACACATTGAAACACTAATTCAATTGATTTTATAGGAAAATTATAACCACTGATTCAAAGTATTAGCAAAATAGCTCAAATATACTCGATAAGAAATTAAATATTAGACACGTAAAACTACTGAATTTCGGATTACAATCGGAGTAAAAATAAATGATTAACTTAGAAATATTACAAAATTGAAATCTTTGTATTATCCCTCTCTGCATTTTAACAAAGCTTTTGAACACATCTCTCTTAACAAGTAATATCTTTATTAATTCATAGACTAATTCTAATTCAAAGCATGTTCAATAATTTTAGGACGCAAATCTGTAAATTAAATGCTATCAAATAGAGGCACCAGTTTAATTAATACTATCATCCTTGAGAGAAATCATTAAGATAACAGTGATTATACTAATTCTCTAGATATTCAGCTCATAGATCAAATATTTTAGAATTAAAGAATATTATGAAATCAAACATATAACTCAAGAAAAATCAGAATTTATGAACCGAGCATTTCTAGGTAAAAGATAATCTATAATATGGCTATAATTATGTAAATTCTAAAAATTTAAACTATGAATCAGTAATTATAAAATCATTCTGTACCAAAGAAAAGAATAATACCTGAATTTAAAGTTTCTTATTACAAACAAATGAAGATCCGATCTGGAATTCTAGTAGTATCTACTTGCGCTGATGACTATTTAAGCCACAATTTGAAGATGTAGAACTAAAACGGCGCGCAAGAAAATCCAATCCAACAAACAAAAGATATATTCCAACTAAAATTCTACAGATCTAATAAATCTAAAATTTCTAAACCTCAAAATGTTGATTTAGGATTTAAAGCTCGATCGAAGTAGAAAACAAGTTAGAAAGTAAGGTTGATCGAAGGCTTGGCGGAAAAATGACCGGAGAAATCAAAGATCGCCGGAGAAGAAGGGATTTCAAGAGTAGATCTAGGATTTCAAGTTGTAGGAAAGGGTTTTAGGTATAAGAAAAAGTAGATCCGAGGCTAAAACGCATGAATTAGGGCTTAGAAGAATGAAAAGGAGATAGAGAGAATTTAACCGATGATAAAATGGCAGAAATCTGGCCGGGATTTCACAGAAGAATGGCCGGAGAAGATGATCAGAAAACACAGAGATCTATTTTTTTTTACAGATCTGAGGTTTAGAATGAGCAGATCTATGGCTTTGATAGACAGAATCTAAGGATTTTGAGGGACAGATCAGAGAAGATGAACTCGTCTGAGATGATTAGCCGGAGAAGAAAACCGGAGAAATCAAGAATAAAATCTAAAGCCAAAGCTAGGGCTTACAGATTTCTTTAAATGATATCTGAAATCGAAAATTCTGAGTGACGCTCGATTGAAGGGAAGAAGAAAGAGAAGAAAAAATTATCGGAGCTTCGCCGGATTCCGACCGGAATCCAGTCGGAGAAGATAACGAAAAACAAAACTGGGTTTAAGATCTCTCTCTCTCTCTCTCTCTCTCTCTCTCTCGATTTTTCCTCCCTTTTTCTTTTAAATGAGAGAAAATTCGGTATTTATAGCCATTTTCGGAGGTTAATATTCGCACTCCAATTTGATAGAGAGCACGGAAAAATGATGAGCGCGCGAAACTTTTGATAAGCGTGCGACGGATCGTGTCCTATTCAGATTATGATCTGCACTGCTCAGGATAAATTCACCCCCCTCTGGAATTTACACTACGACATTCCTCCGGTTCGTTTGCTAGGCAGACGCGATCGGATTTCGACGAAATTTTGTAGGGAGCTTACTAGGACCCTAAACTAGCTAAGGGTGAAGCTTGGGACCCTAGATCAAAGATTTGATGGGGTTTTTGCACAAAATTGGATGATTTAGGGCACGGTCAAAATGGGGTGTCTACAGATGGCGTCGGAATCCGGGTCTGCGATCGTGCGGTCGGTAGAGGGCCTCCGCGGGGTCTGCAATCACAAACAAAGGGGGTCAGGGGGTCCGGGGTGGGTCCCGGACGACCACTTCGACACCCAAGTCAGATTCTTCGACCAATCAATATAAAGGACAGCGAGAAGAGGAGAGGGTTCGATCAGGTTTACCAGAACCAAGGTGCAGATTCTTTTCTGGGTGTGTGGGTGGATGGGTCGAAGGGGACTAACAGGGAGAGTGGGATTAGGTTCCCGGCCTCCTCTGCTGTTGCCTTGCCTCTTTCTTTTCCGGTTGTCTTGTGGGAGCTTCCAAAAAAATGATCCCTTCTTCTTCCCTTCTCTCCCTTTTTGAAGGGTGGCGTGCGGACTTTTTCATCATTATGGAGAGAAAACCTTCTTTTGCAGGATTGGGCCGTTCTCCTGCTTCGACGGCGCGCGTGGCTTTGCTGGATAATCCCTTCCATAGTTTGTGATGATGTGGTTTGGACGCGAGAAGGTGACACGTGTCGCAATCGCACGGCCTTGCCATTTCCCACCGCCTTCCTTCATGATGGTTAGGCTCTATTGGCGCATGGATGACACGTGGCGAGATTTGGCAGTAGTGCCGTATTTATGTCTCATCACCAATGTCGATGGTGACATAAATGTGCAATACCAACCGTTGATCTTGTAGAACATTTTGATGATAAAATGCAAAAAGATGGCAGATGGACATGATCACTTAGATAGGACCCACGCGAGGCCGTAGATTGACTACTAGGAATGAGCCTAACCGCCACATTTTTTATCATTTTATACCCTGAAAACTTTTTGTAGAAACCCTACATATCAAGAGGTTAGGATAATCCCTGATAAAGGTGGGGCCAACGGAAATGACTGGATCGACTGCCCGATCATGTCCACCTGACATGTATAGGGCCCACAGTAGGAAAGTGGGCTCTACTGTAGTGGACCACGGCCTTAAGTCTCCCTAACAAATGATGCTAACGGTTAAATTGATGGCTTGAAAAGTGACAAATGCCAAAGGGTCCATATTAGATACGAAACATTCCTGCAAAGGGATGTCTAATTGCTCTGTTGCATCAGAAGGTCTGAGGCTTTCAATGATTAAAAGCCTACCACTGTAATTTCATAACAAAGTTACTGTTAGGGGAAAAATCGGTTATCTGGTACCGACCCTCAATCCCTTTCTCCGCCATTCAACTGTATCAAATATGATTCCCATGGAAACGTTCGGTATCGAGCATCGACTAGGCTTCCTTGATACTCTTCCTTTATACGGTACCGAACTATTAAGAGAATCAGGTGATAGCTACGAAAATCCCGCCTCCAAGCGGAATATCCGAACAGCCGTTGCGCGTTGGGGCGTGGCTTTTGAATTCAAAACGTCCCGCCTAAATCTCCACCCACGATCTCCGGCCAGAATCATCGGAAATCACATCTCCACGATTTACTCCCCAGCCATCACGCTCCACGTGGGCGAAATCAAAGGCATGATTGATATCTTCGAGATCGTGGATCTCCACCCCTATAAAAAGGGGGCTACGCACTCAAGCAAGAGGATGGAACTCTCCTTCTCTTCTCCTCTGGTCTGTTAACTTGACTCAGCCCTCCCCTATTCCCCATCCATTATCTGTGATTGTCCATCTATGACTTGAGTGTCGAAGTGGCCGTCCGGAGCCACCACTCCGGGCACGCTGACGCTTTCTCTGTGAGCGCAGGGTTGCAGGTTCTGCGAAGCTAGTTCGTGGAGTCAGATTTTGGGCGTCATCAGATTGGCGTCATCCGTGGAACTTGAAATGCCAAAGTCGAAAGCTACCTCCCAACTTAACGGTGGAATGGTAACGAGAAGCCAAGCAAACCAGCGAGACCAAAGGCCACCGGAGGAGATGGAAGAGATGGTCACCTCCGGCGATACCCCAGTGACAATGACCGCCTTCAATCAACTTACACAACAACTCGGACATGTTTCAGTTGCCCTCCATCAAGTACTCCAAAGGTTTCCTCCTCAGCCAACAGCGCCGCCTCCGCCAATAAATCCTCCGGAGAAAGGAGTTCATCCCGTCGAGGTTTCAGATGAACAGGGATCCTCGGAAGGATGAAATCCTCGGAGTCAAAGGCCCCATCGACGTCATCCGAGTTCAGCCTCAATCACCAGCCCACCACCCGAACACCGTCGTGAGGCTCCGCAACGAAGAGGTGATAACTCGATGGTGGATCGGATGAACCTTGCCCAACGGAATGAGAGCTAGGTACCTCCGCAAATAAGAAGCCCAACGAAAAATGTCCAAGCAGAAGGAAACCCGGCCATCATGGCTGAACTCCAGCGTCAGATAAGAGAACTTCAACAACAGATGAAGGCACCATGTGACCCGGACCTCCTGGCAGAATGGGACAGCGAGATCGCTTCCCCGTTTGCCCCAAGAATCGCCAATGCCCTTGTCCCCACAAATTCAGACATGCCTCGACTGGATCTCTACGATGGGACATCTGATCCTCTTGAGTTCCTCCGAACCTACCGCCGTGCAATGGTGATCTGAAACGCTTCAGACGCGACGATGTGCAAAGCCTTTTCCTCCTACCTGAAGAAAGATGCTAGCAATTGGTTCAGTCGATTAAGAGCCAACTCTATCGAATCGTTTCACGCACTGGAAAAGAGTTTGTCGCTTATTTCATCAACAGTCGGCCCCGAAAGAAACCGGCTGACGCTCTCCTAGCTCTGCGACAGGCAAAGTACGAAACTCTACGGAGATTTATCAGCTGGCTCCGAATGGAACTCCACCAGATTAGCGAATCGAACTTTGATATGGTTCGCGCAGCGCTCCGTTATGCCATCCGAGATAGAGATATGAAAGTCGCGTTGAATGTGAATCCTCCCCGTGACATCCAAGACCTCATGGCCACGGCAGACAGATACATCAATAATGAGGAATCATTTGCCATGGAAAGGGAGTTGGAAACCACCCGAGGTACAGAAAAGTGAAAGGGACAACTCTACGACACCGTCAAGTCATAAGCAAGCAAGGCACAATGACCGTCAAAACCGTCGCGCCCCGAATCCCCAGTTTGAAAGGGTCAATTACACTCCCTTGAACAACACCATCTCAAATATTCTATATGAAATCCATAATAGAGAACCCATAAACTGGCCAGAAAGAATGAGAAACTCGGGAAAAGGTAAGACCTCTAATAAGTATTATCGTTTTCACCAAGATCATGGGCACGCCACCTACAATTGTTACCATATGAAGAATGAAATTGAAAGACTCGCGGGACTAGGAAAGATTGACCGTTATCTCCAGAATCCCCCAAGGAACCATCAGCGACCTCGATCCGAAGTCCATCGACCTGGCGAGCGTCATCACTCGCCGAACCACCATGCAGAATGCAGTCGACAGAGAGCCCCGGACCAGGAGGAAGCACCAAAGATCATCAGGAATATCGACACTATTTATGGAGGCCCGGCGTCCGGAGGACCAACTAACAAAGGACGCGCCCTTTACTCAAGACAGGTCAACTCCATAGAAAACCCCGCAAAGAAGTCGAAGACTGGGCCCAGTGCCAATATACCTATGACCTTTACCGAAGCAGATTATGAGACCATAGATCGACAACATGACGTTGTGGTAGTTCGGCTCATCATCGCCAATTGTAGCATGGGGCGAATCTTGGTAGACACGGGGAGTTCAGTCAATGTCCTCCATCAGAACGCCTTCGACGAAATGGGAATCAGCATTGATAGGCTGGAACCTGTTGATTGGTCCATCTTCGGATTCTCCGAGGCAGAAGTCAAGGTACGAGGCAAAATCAAACTCCCTGTAACATTTGGCACCCATCCGAACCTGCATACCATCATGCAGACTTTTGTGATAGTTCGTGTCCCTTCCACTTACAATGGGATCATCGGAAGACCGGCACTAAATGAACTGGGGGCAGTGGTTTCCACTGCCCACTTGAAAATAAAGTTTCCCACCAACCTCGGCGTGGGAGAGGTTATCGGCGACCAAGAGAAAGCCCGCGAGTGCTACACCGCCCTGTTGAAAAAGAAAAAAGCCGGCAAGGAGTCCTTCTCCATAGGCGGCACTGACCCTCGAGTTGAAGTAAAACAGGGAGAACCGGTTGAAGAACTCACAAAAATTCCTCTGTTCCCCGGAGCCGAGGAGCAAACCGTCCAAATAGGTTCTCTCCTATCAGGGGATCCCCTCCAATGTTGCGGTCCACAAACTGAACGTGGATCCAAACTCCAAACCTGTAAAAGAAAAGAAGCGCAACTTCGCCGCCGAAAGACAGAAGCACATCAAGGAAGAAGTAGACAAGCTCCTCGATGCCAAATTCGTTAGAGAGATTCGCTACCCGGAGTGGCTCGCCAACGTGGTAATGGTCAAGAAATCCAACGGCAAGTGGCGAATCTGCATCGATTTCACGGATCTCAACAAAGCATGCCCCAAGGATTGTTACCCGTTACCGAGGATCGACCATCTCATTGACGCTACCGCTGGGCATGAGATGCTGAGTTTCATGGATGCCTTCTCTGGATACATCCAAATTCAGATGTACGGTCCTGATATTCCAAAAACTTCCTTCGTCACTGACCAAGGATTGTTCTGTTACGAAGTTATGCCGTTCGGTCTCAAAAACACGGGCTCCACATACCAGCGCCTTGTCAATAAAATATTCGCCGAACAAATCGGGAAGAATATGGAAGTATATGTTGACGACATGCTCGTCAAAAGCCTCAAAGCACAGGATGACATCGCCGACCTTGAAGAAGCCTTCGCCATGGTCCGACAAAACCGATTGAAGCTGAACCCCGCCAAGTGTGCTTTCGGGGTTACGTCCGGGAAATTCCTAGGCTTCATGGTTAGTCAGCGAGGAATCAAAGCCAATCCCAAAAAAATAAGGGCACTTTTGGAAATGACGGCACCAAAAGAAGTCAGGGATGTGCAGAGGCTTACTGGCAGAATCGCAGCCCTCAGCAGATTTATGTCCAAATCTGTTGAAAGATGTCTGCCCTTCTTCAGGACTCTCCGAAGCGTGAAAGATTTCCAGTGGACAGAAGAGTGTCAGGTGGCCTTCGATCAACTAAAAGCGTATCTCCAAGAGCTTCCCCTACTCTCAAAGCCGGTACCGGGGGAAAGTTTGTACTTGTACGTAACAATTGGGTCTGCCGCAGTAAGCTCGGTACTTGTTCGGCAGGAGGGAAAAATGGAGCAACCTATTTACTATGTTAGTAGAGTGCTCCATGACGCCGAAATTCGATACCAAAAGTAGGGGGCAGTATGTTAGGGGTAAAATCGGTATATCCAGTACCGATCCTCAATCCCTTTCTCCGCCATTCAACTGTGTCAAATATGATTCCCATGGAAACGTTCGGTATCGAGCATCGACTAGGCTTCCTTGATACCCTTCCTTTATACGGTACTGAACTATTAAGGGAATCAGGTGATAGCTACGAAAATCCCTCCTCCAAGCGGAATATCCGGACAGCCGTTGCGCGTTGGGGCGTGGCTTTTGAATTCAAAACATCCCGCCTAAATCTCCACCCACGATCTCCGGCCAGAATCATCGGAAATCACATCTCCACGATTTACTCCCCAGCCATCACGCTCCACGTGGGCGAAATCAAAGGCACGATTGATATCTTCGAGATCGTGGATCTCCACCCCTATAAAAAGGGGGCTACGCACTCAAGCAAGAGGATGGAACTCTCCTTCTCTTCTCCTCTGGTCTAGTAACTTGACTCAGCCCTCCCCCATTCTCCATCCATTATCTGTGATTGTCCATCTCTGACTTGAGTGTCGAAGTGGCCGTCCGGAGCCACCACTCCGGGCCCGCTGACGCTTTCTCTGTGAGCGCAGGGTTACAGGTTCTGCGAAGCTAGTTCGTGCAGTCAAATTTTAGGCGTCATCAGTTACCACCAAGGGGATCTAAAGTATATATTTTAAGTCTTTCAAGATAAATCTTCAAAATGAAAAAAAAACAGTTAAAATAGAATAATGAAGAGTTTTTTTTGTTCTAAAACAAAGAATCAACCAGTTTTTCATTTCCTAACTCAAAGAAAGGCCAATCCATGTTGGCTCTTAAGAAGACCCAAAGTTTGAAGCCATTGCAGTGTAAGAGCAGAATGGGGCAATGGCATTTTTAATACACAGCTTCGGGCAATCCAATCCATGCTAAGCCCTAGGATTTTTTTGAGGTAGATGAGAATAGATTGGTACACTTTTCTTGAGATTTTGCCCACCAATGACTATCTACTCTAGTCCGGTTCCTGAACCTTGCCCGTCAACTTATGGGAGAGAGAATGAATAGGGGTGCTACTTGGGTCGGTTCGGGTTGAGATTTGCTAGAAAATGATTGGAATCAACTTGAACCCGACCCAATTGTATACTAAAAGCTCAAGCCGAATTCCCAAAAATCAACCTGAGTTGCACCCCTAAGAATAAGAGACAATAGGGATACACCCGAACGAAAGAGAGTTCGGCTAAAGCTGGTCACCTTTGTATTCTTATTTTCATTTTCTAATTTCAACCCAGTGTCCAAGTGCCACTTTAAAAAGAGTCAAAACATTGAGGAAAAAAAAAACAGAGATCTTTGGGTTTCCTTCACAAAACAATCCAATCGGTGATCTTGTCACATTAGGAGAGCATTACAAGCATCGGTGCGGCTAGGCAAAGCGGTATGGTCTGACCAGAGTAGTGAAACTTGGAGTATTATTTAAATCTAGTGGTGCAATTTGCATCGGTCAGTTTGAGGTTTTGTTTGAAAAAATGAATTAGAGTTAACCCAAACTTGACCCAACTTTATGATAAAAGGTCAACCCGAATTCCCAAATATTGAACCGAGCTTCACCCCTACTTAAATCCACGTCGATAAGATTCTGTTGTCACACATTTGAATCTAATTGGAAAACATAGTTAACTAATGCAATATAGGAAACTAAGGGTGCGTTCTTTAACATTCTTTTAGAATGATTTTGTTTTAGTCTAAAAAATGAGAATTCTGTTCTTTAGGAATTTCAACAACTCGTCTAAGAATTCATCCTAATTTTTAGACATTATTTTATGGTGCAAAAGTTTCTCGCTTCAGAGAGAATTGGGCGCTATGTCACGATCTTCCCCTCTCTCCACTCTCAACTTCTAGTGTGAAACATCTCCAGTCTCCACCTTTTTAGGGTGAAACCACATTTTCCACATCATCTGCTGCACAAAATCGAGAATTTTTAAAGATAAATTAAAAGGATAATTACATTTACACTCCCTCATCTTTCTGACATTTTAAGTAGACCCCTTCCATTGACGGTCCGTTAGTTTAACTTGAGGGAATTACTTAAATTAACCATGGTTAATATTTTGAAGACATAAATACCTTCGTCACTGGTTTTAAGCCATTTGCAGAGGGATTAGGGTTACGCCATTTCCTTCATCACGGCCACCGCCGCTGTCTCCATCTCGCTCATTTTTTAAACCCTCTTTCTTTCTCCCACAACCCATTTCTGTAACACAAAAACAAAAGTATATATGTGTGTGCGTGTGTGCAAGCGCGCGTGTAGAGAGAGAGAGAGATTCTCTTCTTCAAGACACATCCACCACCGACAATGAAACTGATAAAAACAAGAAAAAAAGCCCTAAAATATTAGGGTTTCTGTGCAAATCATGATACTAATGTGAATGTAGACAAATAAAACTCCTACATCGAGGGTTTATGTTGATAAATAAATAAGGGTTTGAATGAAAACCTAATTCTCAGTTTTCACGTATGAAAGCCCTAATTATTGGTTGGGGAAGACGAGGGCATTATAGTCATTTCCTCCTCTCTGTCCACTCCATCACGTTAAAAAAACCAATTGAAACCTCAGGGGTGTCGTTGGTGAACTCAATACCACGGGGTCATATGTGGAAATTGGCCATAGTTGAGGGGGTGTAAATGTAATTATCCCTAAATTAGAAAAACACAATTCTGATTCCAAAGGACTCTAAAGGATAAAGATTAATTCTAATTTTTAGAAAGAAAATCTCCAGAATTGTTGAAGAACCCACCCTAAGCTCTGTTTGGATTCCAAATTTTTTTTGGAAAAGTTTGGAAAGGAAAAGTATTTCTAAAATTTCCTACCACTTTTACACATGAAAAAAAAAGATAACTTGAACCAGAGTTTTTATATGGTGCCTGACAATCAAGTACCGTCAAAACTGTACCACCCTTGATATTTGATCCAACAGCAGCACACTTTTTAAGTAATTTTAAGAGGCTGCTGTTGGATTAAATATCAAGGGTGGTACGTCACACGTGCCATCTTGACGGGACTTCATGATCGCCCCCCATATAATTTCTCCTAGAACCAACCCTATTCAATTTTTATTTAGAGGGACCTTCACTTCTATGATGATATCCCCATAAATTAACCATAAGCGTATCATTTCTTTCTAAATCATGGAGAGAGAGAAAATCGTGCAAATTTTTTTTTCCATTGGAAATATTTTTCTTGCATTCCAAACAGGGCATGAAATCTCTTTCAATGCCACCAAAATATATTCTTACTTGCACATTTAGGCCATGTTTGTTTTGGATTTTGAGAACTGGCTGTCATTCAAAAACTAATTGCTGGGCTCAAATTTATGTTTAGTTTTGAACTAATCCAGTAAGCTAAACCAGAGGGGATTGATTGATTTATTTAGGGAAAGCAGGCAACTCATACCGATCAGAAGGTACAGAATAAAGTCTTGTGGTCAAGTGGTAAGCGCCTTTACGTATAGGGGTCTCCAATGAAGGCATTACTTTGGACCAGGTCCAAGGTGCCAAAAAACAGTTTTGAACTCACAAAGCTCTATGGAAAACTATCAAACGGTTCACGCAAATATAGAATTAAATGCACTTTGTTAAAATGGACCAATGGAAGTGCCCTTGTAGATGATGTTTTTGCAAGGGCACCCTTCAGTTTATAATTCCTCAACGGAATAGGAATGAAAATAGGAAATTAATTAATTTTTGAATAAAAACCCTAACGCCCGGTTTGTTTGAGATTGTGACAACCGATTGTGAGCTCCAAATTGATTATTGGATTCAAAATTAAGTTCAATAATCTGTTTGACTCACACAATCGGTTTTCAGAATCTAAAACGAACAGGGCCTAAGGTACAAACCCGTTTTATTCTAATAATTGTTTCCAATGCGAAAGAAATTTGAGAGAAAAATTGGGAAGTGATATATTCGCCCTGTTTTTATTTCCCTAGTAAAAAAACAGGGTCAATATATCATTTCTCCGGTAAATTTTTAGTCGGATTAGCCTTTGGGTCCGGACTTTGATGACATGGGACGGAGACAGAAGAGTTTTCAAGCATTATGTCGAAAGGAACAGGGCCTTACGGCTATTAGACTCAACCCGGTAAAGTTGGTATTAGGGGTGTAAACGGATCGAATTTGGATTCGGATTCGATGGATATTTAATATCTATTACCGAATTCGATTCCAGGGGATATTGTTCGAATTCGGATATTATCTGTATCCGTTTATCT
The DNA here is from genome assembly GCF_043159265.1 of Tasmannia lanceolata. Taxonomy (NCBI): domain Eukaryota; kingdom Viridiplantae; phylum Streptophyta; class Magnoliopsida; order Canellales; family Winteraceae; genus Tasmannia; species Tasmannia lanceolata. The sequence continues at coordinate 58,263,972 of NW_027518695.1, read as the reverse complement.
GGTAAATTCGAACATTTTATTGCAGTAATTTATCCTTCTTCTCCTTCATACTCCTCGAATGATTTTTTCAAACCCTAAAACTAGACCTCTACCTTCTCTTATCAAAATTAACTCTCAAACCCTAAGATATATGAGATCATCTTCTTCCTTTTAAAACAAAGGCACAGAGAGAGGGAAGCGGTGGGGATGTATGATGGTGCTCGTAGTGGTCTTTGGGTTTTTTCTTTCTTTTGTTTTTGTTGTATAAGATGGAACGGGTTTGGGCTATTTTGAACAGGAGAAGTGGGAGTGCTGATGGTGCAAGATGAAGACAAATGGGGATTGGGTTAGAGATGGAGGTGACTGCCGGTGATGGAGGTGGCCGTGAGAAGGTGGAGAGAGGCGACGGTGGATTTTGGTGGGGGTTGGGGGCACCAAGGAATGCCGGAGATGGTACCTCGGCCTCTTCCTTTCTCCTCTGTCTTGCTTCTCCTTGTAAACCTTAGAAGTCCCCTCTTTTAATTGCATTTTGGGTTTTTATATAACCCTAAGTTGGAAAATTGATCCGAGCCATCCATTTACCATCAATGACCTAGATGGCCTTTTTGCTTTAGAATTCTCTAGAAGCTATGCCATCTTCTTTCAATCACCACACCCATTTGTCTCTTTCATCATACAACCCACATTTGTTGCTTCATAAAGAAGCCATGTCAAACTCCAAGAATGCCCTTAAAATGAGAGATTACTCCATTTCCCACCCAAAACACTTTTTGTTTTTGTTTTTTTTCTAAATAGAAAATTCACTTTTCTTTTAGAAACAAAAGATAGTGTGTCATTATGATGCAGTGCCAACATGGCAGCCATGTCATGCCTAGGTGGTTTTGGTGGAGTTCCAAGGTGCAGTCCCTCCTTAATGTTGCTGGCCCGTTTTGAACCTGATTTTTGAGCTTCTAAATGAAAGAATTATAGAAAGTGGTAAACTAAAAAGTTGTAGGTCTCGTTGAGGTCTTTCCAACAAGTATTTGTGCTTGAAAATTGGACAAGAGGGTAGAAAGTTATGGCAGTTTTTATGGACTGTGTCTGTGGGTTCCCAAAACAGTCAAAGTTAGTGAGTTCCAATGCAATTAATGTTATGTTAGTCCCTAAGCTACCTAGTGGAGGAGCTTGAACGAATTTTCTTTGGTTTTCTTTTATTTAAAGAGTTAGAAACCATCTTTAGAGGGATTTTGGATGTTGAGAAACTTATGTAATTGATGGAATATCAATTGGGTTGAGCATTGCTCCCATTTTCTTCTTCTTCTCTTGTTGTGTTCTTGATTTCTATTTTTCTTCTTCTTCCCTCTTAAGCACCCGCATTATCTGGTATCAAAGACAACGTTACTCTCTTGGGCTAGCTTCGATTTGATTTTCATGGCGGCACGAAGAGGTAGAGGAAGGCATGGTAACCAAATGATGGAAGATTTGAGAGATGAAAGAGATGATGAACTTCAAGCACTTCGAAGACAAGTTGAGCAACTTACCATGTGACTTGAACGCCAAGAGGCTCGTAGTGAGCGTGGTAGATCAAGCTATGGAGGTTCTAGTGATGAATCCGATGTGAATCCCTTTGCCAATACTCGTGAAGAGGCTAGGTTGGGAAGGTTCTATCGTGATTTCGACACCGTCAAAATTGACTTGCCGGAGTTCCATGGTCGTCTACAACCCGAAGAGTTTCTTGAATGACTTAGTGCCATTGAGAAGTTCTTTGATTACAAGGAGACACCCGAAAGCCAACGTGTGAAGCTTGTGGCTACGCTTCAACATGGTGGGATAGGGTTCAAGAGATGAGAATCCCCAAAGGAAAGCGTAAGATCTCTTCTTGGGAGAAAATGAAGTCAAGGCTTAAGGAGAAATTTCTTCCGTTGGATTTTTTCCAAATTATCTTTTCTCAATTCAACAACCTACGCCAAGAATCCAAGAGTGTGTTGGACTACACCGAAGAATTCTACAAACTCATGGCTTGTAATGATATTCAAGAGGGTGAAGATCAACTTGTGGCAAGGTATGTTGATGGTTTGAAGTTTTCCATTCGTGATGAGGTGGAAATGCACCGATCATTGAGCGTCAATGATGCTTATCAACTAGCCTTGAAGGTGGAGGCTAAGCTTTCTCGTCGTGGTGCTAAAAAGTATGTGGATGTTCGTAGTCTCTATCCTTCTTTCAAAGGTGAATCTTCACATGGTGGAGGTACAAAGTCAAGGTCCAAATATTTCAACAAAAATTCTACAAAATCAGCCCCTACACATCAAGTTGTAAATCAGCCCAATCGTCCCAACAATTCAAATGCTTGTTTCAAGTGTGGTCAAGTTGGCCATTGTTTCAAAGATTGTCCAAAGAGGCAAGTAGTTGCCTTCGGTGATGCAGCCCATATATGATGAGGATCTTATTGACTATTCAAATCAACCCATATATGATGAGGAAGATGGCATACAAAATGAAAAAATCGAACCCGAAGAAGGAGAAAGTTTGGTGATCCAAAGAGCACTTGCTACACCAAAGGTTGAATCCGATAATGATTGGCTACATTTCGATATTTTCAAGACTCGATGCGAATCTCATGACAAGGTTTGCTCCATTGTGATTGATGGTGGGAGTTGTGAGAACATCGTATCTCATAAAATGGTGAACAAGCACAAGCTCAAAACCGAACAACATCCAAAGCCGTATCGGATTGCATGGTTCAAGAAAGGGTATGAGAGTAACTTTTTTATTTCCAAGAACGAATTTGATCAAGAGACCAATGATAATGGTAAATTCAATGCTCTACTTGTTGTTGAAACTAACGAGGAGTACGAGGAACTTCAACGGCAATTCAATGAATTCATCACCAAAGAAATTGGATCCGATTGCATATTAGGTGAACCGATGGATATTGAAGTGATGGGTGAATTGAAAAATATTACATCGATTTTTTCATCCAATTACATCGATCCATTTTTATTCGATCCTACATTGAAGCTCACAGTTGATATTTATATATTCAAACATGTTCAAAATCTAGACAAATTATCACTTCTTCATGGAGATTTCGAAGCGGAGTTTGATCTTGGGAAGTTTCAATTGATGATCATTCTTCGATACTTCAAGGTTCGAGGGCGAGTTTTCTCGAACCAAGGAAGTTTAGCAAATTTCAAGATCGTGTGGATGCCCCTTTTCAAGTTCTTAAGAAAATTGGGGATAGTGCATTCAAGGTTGAGCTCCCTCCAAATATCACTACTCACCCAACTTCAATATTAAAGACTTGACAACTTATCATGAAGAGCTTGATGAGAACTCGTGGGCGAGTTCTTTCTCACCCGGAGATAATGATGCAGTGCCAACATGGCAGCCATGTCATGCCTAGGTGGTTTTGGTGGAGTTCCAAGGTGCAGTCCCTCATTAATGTTGCTGGCCCGTTTTGAACCTAATTTTTGAGCTTCTAAATGAAAGAATTATGAAAAGTGGTAAACTAAAACGTTGTAGGTCTCTTTGAGATCTTTCCAACAAGTATTTGTTCTTGAAAATTGGACAAGAGGGTAGAAAGTTATGGCAGTTTTTGTGGACTGTGTCTGTGGGTTCCCAAAACAGTCAAAGTTAGTGAGTTCCAATGCAATTAATGTTATGTTAGTCCCTAAGCTACCTAGTGGAGGAGCTTGAACAAATTTGCTTTGGTTTTCTTTTTTTTAAAGAGTTAGAAACCATCTTTAGAGGGGATTTTGGATGTTGAGAAACTTATGTAATTGATAGAATATCAATTGGGTTGAGCATTGCTCCCATTTTCTTCTTCTTCTCTTGTTGTATTCTTGATTTCTATTTTTCTTCTTCTTCCCTCTTAAGCACCCGCATTACATTACTAAAAATAAATATTAACGATATTATTAATAATAAATAAAAAGGATGAACTTCTCGGATTCGGATGTTAGACGGATCGGATATACCATTTACCAGATTCACATCCGCTAAGAGCCGGATATCTCATAAACGCATTCGGATAATATCCATTTGAAACGGATTCGGATAATATTCGCTTTAAACGGATTCGGATGCGGACGATTATTGAATTTTCGAATATCCATTTACACCCCTAGTTAGCATTATGTTGTTTTGATAACACCAACTTTTTTATTTATAAACTCATAAATTGTCACATGTTGTTTTGATAACTACAATTGGCGCGATATCTGAGCTCGAGCTCAGAAATTCTATCTAAGGTAGAGTTTTTATATAAGGCATCTCCCATGTTGTTTGACTCATCCAAGCCATTCATTCCATAGAAGCTGACATAAATAGGTTGTTCCTAAGAAACCATCTCCATAGGATCCTCCTAACCGTTCGATCTGTAGAGGCACAAAATGGACCATATTGTGGACGTCCATTTTAAACCTCCACAAATCAACGCTTACCATGATCCTATGAATATGATTTCTTACATACACCCTATCTATATTAGGTTCTATACAATCAATATCTAACATAACCCAAACAACATAAGCAGCCACCCTATTTCAAAACTCTACTTCATAAATTCTACCTGAGCTTGAGCTCAGAAACCATTTACTACTGTAAATTATTCCCTAAATATTTGAATTGATATTGGCACCTATTTTCTATTTTCAAAAGGGAAATGTTATCAGCACTGTTGTATTTTGATGAGGGCACTCCTCACTTTATTAAAAGTATGTTATGGTCCGCACCATAGGATGATCCAAACCGTCCATTCGATGGGCCACAGCCTAAATAGGGTGTGCCCCAAAAATTATTTCCATAGGTTGATCCCAACCATCTGATCATTATAGTAGTGCTGATAACATTTCCCTTTCATAATTATAAAGTTTATGTTTTCATTCTATAAAATTAGGTTTGTCACAAATTATACACTAGAATAAAATTATTTCATTACCAGAGAAGATGATTTTATTCTAAAAAATTAAAATAATAATTCTCAGAAATGAGTTAAGAAACATGATTATGATTCTAGAAAGAATTCCAAAGAATAAAAAATGATTCTGATTTCAAGAATGGGAATCAATAGGATGGTTAAAGAATGCAACCTCAAACCCGCCTTTCCCGTTTCTCTTTTAGCCTGATTTTCTAGTTGAAAAAAAAAAAAAAACTGATCCCATTCTCTTTATCTATTCTTGTCACACCCCAACCTGAAGGCGCGACGGGCATCACGAGCCTGCAAAGTGGAATTTTACAAGCACACAAGGCTAACATAGTCACAAAATTTGTTTTCCAACAAACTTCAAACAGAATCATCCAATTAAATAAAGTTTCCATAATCTTCGAATAAGCTGGAGCATTACTACTTAGAGCAACTAAAACTTCTCCAAAGACAATTAATTAACTATCAAAGTCACCACTCTCCATCCCAACTTGAAATTTAAGCCATTACAATTCTTCTACATTGTCCAAAGCAAATAAACTAGTCGGGCACCCTCCATGATCCCACGGAAAATCAGAATTCGGGATATGAAAAATCATAGAAAAACAAGAGTGAACTCAAAAGCCAGTAAGCAATATAGCACAGCCCTAATTGGGTCTAAGCATTAAAGAACAGAGAGTTAAAACACGTTATTCGAATAAAACATGATAAGGAATAACTAGGCATATGTTCAGAATCCACATATTCATCAAAACTATCAAACAAAATATATTAGACATAGGCATGTACAAAACTGATAATCTCATGAGCATGGGTTGTAGATCACAACACGGAATCAACTATTGTTAAGCTGCTAGCTCAGGGTATCTAAGTGCCACAACAACAATTGCTATTAAGCCAAGAGCTCGAGGGGGTACCGATATACGAAAAATAACAACTACCATTATGTCAGAAGCTCAGATTGAACTGGTTTCTCAGAATACAAGTCGACAGGGCTAACGTACTGAACCCTTTCCATGAATGTATTGTTAGCCTTAGCCCACTAAAACCAAGAAAGAGCTGGGCCTTCTAAATGAAAGGAGGAAATGGTTAAGAGTTGTTCATCAGGTGTGCTGTAATAATGGAAGAATTGCTTGATCTTGAAAGACCAGCTGATCGGATCTGTACCGTCGAACTTCGGTACATCCATTCGAATGAATTTACTATAGTTGGATTGAATCGGCACAATACCATCTTCCGAATTACCAGAGGAATGATCATCAACATTGGTACGCTGGAAAGAAGCAGGTTGGGAACGAACCTGAAGTTGTTTGATCATAGCAACTAGTTCCTCATGTTGTTGGGATTGGATTTGCCGTAATTCATTGAGTTGTTGTTGATGAAGCTTGAATTATTCATCGATTTTTTATTGGGTGCGTGTATTTTCCGCCATTACTGTAAAATCGAAACAAAGAAGAAGAATAGACTCAATGAAAGCGCCAATGATACGACCCTTGAGGGTATACTCAGTACAGATATTAGAAAGGAAGAAGAAGACGAAGGGAAATCAAGATTTCAGAAGAAGAATTTAGAAAAGAGGAGGGAAAAATACTTCTTTATTCATCATCTCTTGTCAGGGGTTGTTACTATGTATTTATAGATTCACTTCAACAGTTTTACAGCTGGCAATTCTTCCTAACAAACTAATATTCCCTTTCTCTGAATGCTAAAAGACATATGTTTTACCTGTTTCTTCACTTAGTGACTTTTCGTTGATTCTCTAAGTCATGACTACTTACTAACATAGTCCTTCATCCAGTCAGGCTTTTGCTTCAATCTAGATCTTCTAATGTTATCCTTCTGTTCAGCTTGATCCTCTAAGAATTCCTCATTCTGCTTATCTTCTCCTCTCTCCGTACTCTGTTCTTGTTCTGATGCTAACTCCTGTTGGATGCTATCAGCAACAGAATCAGTACAAAAAAAAAAACTGTATAAGGTAAGCAAAAATGGGTGATAAATAGGGGATAATTGGGTGGAAACATATCTGGAGGGCATAAAAACAACCCAGATGTCTCATAAATAAGGACATAACTCAGCACAAACAGAGCAAAAAAGATAATCAAATTATGCAAATGATGGTATAAACGACCGTTCCACCACAAGAATCTTGTTAATGTTCGCTGATATTTTCACACCTATTAGTACACAACAGAGAGGAATGCTAGACTGACGGGAGCCCTTGCAAAAATGAGACAAATGCTAGACTGGCCACACGTCACTCTAATCTGGAAAAAGTCTATATAAATGTTAAATGCACTACAGTGATGTGCGGCCAATGGGGGGCCCCTTTCATCTCATGTTTGCAAGGGCTAGTCGAGCATTCCTCTACACAAGAATCTTTATGGTCACAGGTTGGTCCCTAAAACCTTTTGAGTGTGCGCCTGCGCGTGCGTGTATGTGTCAGAGAGAGAGAGAGAGAGAGAGAGAGAGAGAGAGAGAGAGAGATTAGAACTGGTAGGATCGCTATATCAAATACAAACCATCAAAGATAACATCAACCATAAAAAGCAAAAGACTCTAGCAACTAAATTAAATGAAAGAGGTAGTTTCAAAACTCTAGATTTTTTTTTCTTTCACCGGAATTTATCTAAGAACCTGGGGCGGCACCTTACATTTTATTAATAATGAAAGAATAGTTTTTTTTTTTTTTTTTTGATGCCATAGGGTATCCCCACCCCACTTCGTGGGGCGGGACTAGTCCCTAGGGATGCACGCAGGCACTCGGTAGACCACGCGCATCAGTTGAACAAGGGGGGATTCGAACGCTTGTCACTGGGGAGCATACCCATGACTTACGCCAAAGAGCCACACCCTCCCGAGTTGAAAGAATAGTTACAAGAGTAACAATAGCAACATAATAAAGACCAAATAAAAAAACAAGTTCGGTCCATAAAACTTAGATGGAAAAAACTAAATAAAAAATCTAAACAAACTTCGTGTGATCTACGAGCCACCTTGGATTTATGTACCACTGTATCCATCAGATCTTCAAACGGAAACTCAATTGATACGTTGACGTTTAGGTGTCACCGAGTGAAGTTGTGGCATCGAATGAACCGGGCTTTGATCTTCATTGCCATGAACATCATGATCAACAGCGTGTTGCTCTGCAAAGATGTCAAAGAGGTCGCCGTCTGATGGAAGACTGAAGATTTCTTGGTTGTAAACAGAATAGTCTTCTTCTCCATTGCTTATGGCCATAAGAACGTCCTCCTCGAGCTCGTTGCACATCCCAGTTGGCGATTGATAAGAAATAGGTTCATGCGCCATGCTCTCCATGAAGGGGTCACTGGATTCATTAGCATTATACGTAGAACACCCCTCTTCAATATCATGTACAAGATTACCAGTAGAATCATCACTTGATGGCACACTTGGTTCAAATGTTGGCGGTTCACTTGGTACGAGTGTCTTTGCCATCCCATTGTAGCCATTGGTGAATCCTAGGTCGTTCACATTTTCAACGACCATCGGGTTAGGTTGCACTTGCTCAAGATTGTCTTTGACAGCTACTTGCTCAACTTCTATCGGTTGAGATTTTGCAGGTTTGTTTGCACCTCTGAAACTCTTATAAACCTTACATAGAACATAATCATCCAGCTGAAAAATAAAAGAGAGTTATAGTTAGTAGAAAAAAGATAATATCATAAAAATAACAAATTAAAGAAAAAAGATAATATAAGGCATAAAAATAACAAATTAAAAATATCAATCTACAGCACAAACTAAACAAATTATAGCGGGGCAAAGTTAGAAAGATGGATTTAAAACGTGTTTAATACGTTGTTTTAAAAGTTTTCCTCAACATAAAAAATGATTTTTTTGGTGCACTAGTTCTAATTGAAATTAATATTAAACAACAAACCTACAAAAAACAATGCCGTTTAAAATGAAGTTTTGCAAACTATTATCATGTATGAGATTAAAGAAGATTCTAACCTAACAATATTCTTGTTCTAGAATAGAAAATATTGTTTCTTTTACATACCATTCATGCTGCTGCCGGGATGATTCTCTCTTCTTCGTCATTTCTGGGATTGTATACTCTTGCATAAGCCAACTGGTCTTAATCCCCTTTGGTGGTTTTCCTCTAAATTAAGCCAGTGATTACTTCTTCCCAAATACCATTCCTTCATTTGTAACATCCGTATTTTCTTTCGTAGCTTTCCAGAAACCATGTCCGGCTGTACGATCTGGACGATCCCCGCCCTCATACTTCCGTTTTCTGGGCGTCAAGAAGTATCATTCATTCTCCACACAAGGCTCATACATCTCTGTTAATCAATAAAAATGGCATTAATCAATAACAATATTAAAAATAAAAGAGCATTGATAAATTCACCCCCTACATTTCAGTGCATAGTTTTCTTTTAATCTTTTAACTTCAAACCATATTCTAACAACTTTATATTCCCTTTCCACCTCCAGCTACCAATCCCTGTAACTAACATCTATACTTTTCTTTCCAAAAATAGAAGAAAAGTAAAAAAATTGTTTTACGATCCTTTTTATTTCGAAAGAAACCAAGCCTTAAAGAAAGATTTTATTAGTTTCCTTTAGGTAAACAAATTTTATGTATCTAAAATTTGTTTTAGGCCTATTTTAAGTTAAGATTTCCATTCCACTTCCCCTTTATTACTACAATACTTTACACTCCGTTTCTTTCACCTAAAATGGCCCTTACACAAATTTTAGGTGTCTAAAATTTGTTTTAGTTACATTTTATGTTGAAAGAAAAGTAGTCTTAAAGAAACAGCGCATTTTCATTATTTTTTCTTTTTCATTTTTAATACATATTTCAAAGTACGTTTCTTAATTTTGACACTAAATACGCGTATGTCCATTTTATCAGAAAATAACACAGCCTTAAAAGATTTCCATTACTCTTCTCTATTTTTAATACAATACCTAGGCTCCAAGTAAAATGACCCTAAAATTTGTTTTACATACATCAGCTAAAGAAAGATTTTCATTAGTTTCTCTACCTAAAATTTTCCTAAAACAAATTTTATTTGCATCGATTGTATCTGGAAAGAAATTGTAGCTTGAAAGAAAGATTTTCATCAGTTTTCCTAAGTAAAATATTCGCTTAAAAAAAAAACTAATTTTAGACATGTAAAATTAGTTTTACTGTGCGAAAGAAACGTAGCCTCAAAGAAATTAAGATTTCAGTAGTTTCTCTTCTCAAATTTTAATACAATAGTTGCTCCTTAAAATCACACTAAAATAATTAGACACATAAAATTTTGTTTACGTCCAATTTATCTTCAAAGAAACATAGCGTTAAATAAACATTTCCATTCCACGCCCACACGTAGAATTTAGTTTCACTGTAACAAATTTTATGCATGTATTTTAAAAGATGAAAGAAAGATTGCCATTAGTTTTTGTACCATTGGGACCCGGTCCGGGAGGGCGTCCCCCCATGGCCCACGCGAGCAGCATGCGCCCGGCTTTGAGAGTCGCTCCTTTCTTGTTTGTTGATAATAGACGAAAATCACCTTTTCAGTGAACTTAAGGCTGCGAAGGCAATCCAAATTTCACGCAAAAGAGATGACCAGAGTCGCCACCTAGGTAAGGGAACTAGGACCCATTAGTGACACCGCATAATCTGCGATCCCAGAAAGTCTAGATCCGTTACTTGGTTACGAGAATGGAAGGTGTTAGGCATCATTCTCGCCCGGTAAACCGGTCTTCAATTTCAAAGTTTAACTCACCAAAATTTCTTTAGAGAAGCTTGTTTAAACTCTACGATATAAACTACAGGACATACAACCTTAATAATCTAATCTCAATGTGGTTCCTAGATGCATCATTTGAACACCTTGATTTATTTAATTCAATTTTGATGAGATCTACGTGAGAGGCAATCTAATAATCTAATTTTGATGAAACCTAAATAATTTATTGGAATGAACTACTTTATTTGAATTAAGGTATAAAATAATTAGAAAAGTGAATTCTAGAAATAAACCTAAAACCCTACTGGTGTGTGTAGGGTCGATCTGAACTTGGAAGGCCATCCAAGCTGCCTACATACCCAAGCGATCAAGATCGACGTAGTTCGATGGCGCTAATCTAAGCTACATACGCCTAATGTGCCTAGGACCACTAATTTAGACTCGATCCATTGGACTCGACTGGTGATTAAACCTTACAGAAGGATGATTGAATTATATTCAAATTGGATGTGATTTTGAGGACTCCATCTAAGATGCTATTCCTACATGTCCTATGCTAATGCAAGTAAGTCCTAGACTAATGCAATGCGACTAGGCATGCCTTAAGGAGGAAGATGGGCTATCTAGTGAAAGCTACTCTAGGGTTCAATTGACGTTGGGTACAACTGACCTTGACTGAGGCTTGTGTGACTCCTAACTTCTAGGACTCCCTATGACCCAAGATTCACTAAGACTTAAGACTCTCTAATGCTTAGGTTTCCCTATGGATCTAAGGATTTTTAGGGTTTTGTGTTTTTTTATTTTTATTTTTAATGTTTCTCCCTTTTGAAAAGGGGGTTTTGGCTTAGCAGGTTTCCGTCCGTCGTCGCCTAAACCCTGGAGAAATTCCAAAATCGACAAAGGTCCTGAAAACCAAATGAAATATCGAAGACAAAGGAAAGAAATTCCGAACGCATGAAACTTTGAAGGAAAACTCCAAACAAAAGGAAATTCCGAAATGAGAGGAAACCCCGAACCCCATGGAAACTCGAAAGCGAAGAGAAGGAAGAAGGGTAAGGGGTGGCTCAAGAAATATTTTGTCATCACCTTGACTAGGGAGGAAGTTCCTGACAATCGATGGGAAGACCAAACGCTGGCGACAATTCCAAACTCTGACGAAAGTTTCGCAGACAAGGAGAGGCTCCAGAAATCAGAAATGAAATCCAGATATCGACACAAAACTCGAGGGGAGAGGAGAAAAGGAGAAGAGGGGCTCTAAGTATTCATGAGACCACCACAAAAGAACTCCACTCATGATGGCAAGCTGAGTGACCTCTACTCTTTGATTTCTAAATGTTTTCGAAACTTTTGGGGTTATATTACTCTAAAACCTGGCCGGGATTAAATTCCTCATTGAAATCCTATGCCCGAAATGGAAAACAGACTACTCGGCCATTATGACTGTTGATCTGAAGCCTATAACAATACCAATGGATTTAAAGACAAATGCAAGCCAAAAAAGTCACTTCAGGAACCACAAGCTCGCAAGTCACAAGGAATAAAAGAAGGAAATGATATACTTGCGCCTCGTTTCCCATGGACAGCCCCTTCTGGTGTGTTTACGAGCCTTATCTTTTCAATAAAGGCAAGAGTTAAGGCGTTTAGCCCCCAATCCTGGCCATGGGATGTGTGCCACTCCCATCAATTTTATATGTGAGAAAAAGGTAGGGTGTAGACACTCCCCTATCCTGATAATTCACCCCCTGTTCGTCATTTTTTTTAATCTTGGGAAGTGATATCTGCACCGCCATACTTTGATCATTGCACCATTTAAGCTTGTCTTTTCTTTGATTTTGTCTAGACTTGTTAAGAAGTAGACCTGGCAAGAATTGACCTAGACCCACGGGTCGACCCGGCCCGCCCGTAATTTCCAGGTTCGGGTCAACATTTTGTGACCCGTTTCTAGGTTGACCCGCGGGTCAACCCGGCCCGTCAAAACTGGGCGGGTCCGGGTGGACCCGTGGGTGCCGATAGAGAAGTGTTATTTTGCCATTTTTTCAGTAGTCTTCATATTTTCAAGCATTTTTTTGGTAGTTTTTTCAGTATATAGAAGAACCTTCTTTCGGTATTTTTTCTGTAGTTTTACTTATTTGAACCATTTTTCCCGTAATTTCTCTCCAAACTTAGCACTTCCCCAAAATTATTCTCCAAAACTTATTATTGCTAGCCATCTTTGCAAAAAGGTACTTCTCCAATCCTTTGCCGTTTGCACCACGTCAATGAATAAGACAAATCTGAAAAAAAAAAAATCAACATAAATGGCTATCATCACATGATCACATGCAATTGCAAAGGATGGGTGCGAAGTACCCTTTGGAGAATGTGGCTAGCAAACCCCTATAAAAACAACAAAAATCTAGAAAAAACAGAAAAAACAAAAATTCATTAAAAAAACAGGGTGACCCACGGGCCGGGTACGACTCTAAGCTTAGTGACCCGTAAAATTTTCCAGGTCATTTTGACCCGGCCCGTTTGACCCGGACCCGTACAGGCCAGGTGCGAGTCCAAGCTTAGTGACCCGTAAAATTTTCTGAGTCATTTTGACCAGGGCTATCAAGAAGTGATCCGGACCCGCGGGTGAACCCGGCCCTCCTATATTTTCCCGGTCTGGGTCACTCATTTGTCACCCGTTTGAAAATGACCCACGGGTCCACCCGGCCCGTAAAAACTGGGCCGGTCCGGGTTGACCCACGGGTGCCCGTAGAGAAGAAGTGAAACAACGGTTTTGGCCTTTTCCAGTAGTTTTCATATTTTGATATATTTTTTTCATAGTTTTTTCAGTAATATTTCTATAGAGGTACCTTCTTTTGGTATTTTTCTGTAGTTTTTCTAATTTGAAGCTCTTTTCCTGTAATTTTTCTCCTAGCACCTTACCCTCATGATTATTATTGCTAGCCACCTATGTAGAAAAGTACTTCCGCCGATCCTTTGCAGTTTGCACCTGCCAAAAGTCAACATAAATGGCTATCATCACATGATCACATGCAATTGCAAAGGATGGGCGCAAAGTAGCCTTTGGCGAAAGTGGCAAGCAAATCTCTATAAAAACAACAAAAATATTAAAAACAGAAAAAATAAAATGTAATTAAAAAAACTGGTGACCCGCGGATGCACCTGGCCCATACGGATGGGGTCCGGGTCAACCAATTAGTGACCCGTAAATTTTCGGGTCATTTTTTATCCGGCCCGTTTGACCCGGACCCGTACGGGTCAAGTGAAACCCGGCCCGGCCCACACGTTTGCCAGGTCTAATTTTGTTCCAATAAGATTTGATACCTCTCTCTATTCCAAAAAAAAATTATGGGTTAGTGCACATCTCCAGATATGGTGTGCCGGTAGGCGTCGGAACTCGGGGAGAGGAGTGCCAATATCAAAACCTAGGGTAACTTGACAAGTTTTCCAAGTTTTACAAAAAAGGAGGAGAAAGTCAGGGCGACTAAACCATGGTAACTACTGAGAGCCTGGGATTTTTCTAGGCTTTGAAAAGGCCTTAGGGAATGGGAATTTTCCAAAACCTTCGGGTCCGTTCAACACTTAGAGCTATGTTTTACGGGAATTTTGTAATTTGACTCGATTCTTCTTCTTTTAGAGCTTTGCAATACCTAAAATATACTATGTAGACATGTAAATTCAGTTTTCGTAAAGAAAGATTTTCATTAGTTTCTATTTGCCCAAAAAAACAAATTTCAATCTTTGGAATAAAGATATTAGTTTCTCTGGCCCTAAAATAAATTTTATATATGTAAAATTTGTTTCAGGTACTCTTAAAAAAGATTTTCATTAGTTTCTCAAGCCTTAAAAAGAATTTCAATTAGCTTCTCTTCTGCCCAAAAACAATTGGAAGAAATATTTCCATTAGTTTCTCTACCACCCAAAAACAATGAGAAGAAATGTTTCCATTAGTTTCTCTAGGTCGTAAAACAAGTTTTATACATGTAAAATTTATTTTATGTAGCCTAACAAAGATTTCCATTAGTTTATCTTCTCTATTTTAACTATTTCATTAGATTCGATATAGTTATCTATTTTTAATACTAACCATCAAAACTAGAAAGTCAAACTATACAAAAGAATACGCAAACAAAAGAGATAAGAGTAAATAATAAGAAGTATTACATACCTGTGAGAACGTTAGGGCTGAAATCATAAAGATTTACTTCTCTGATTGGATTGAAAAGAAGGGGGAGACCAAGATTCTTCTTTCTAAGATAATGAGAAAATAGTTCATGATCACGAGCCCTAAACCTGTAACAAGGAAGAATATCGTAAACTGGTACAATTGGTACGATTTCACTTCTTTTTTTTATGGGTAAGCTGGGGTTAGGCAGACCCCTACCAGAAGATAACGCATCTCTTCCTAAAATCGGAATTCCTAAAGGTTTGAGAAGATAACGCATCTCTTCCTAAAATCTCTCTCTCATAAATCTCTTATTTATGAGAGAGATTTATGAGATAACGCATCTCTTCCTAAAATCTCTCTCTCATAAATCACTTTTTGGTATGTTGAAAAGTCGAAATTCCTAAAGGTTCGAGAAGATAACGCATCTCGTCCTAAAATCTCTCTCTCATAAATCTCTTATTTCCAATTTATTTTGGACGTAACTTCCTCTCTCAGAATCTCTTGACTCTCTCTCCATGCCACTCTTCCACGCAACGACCCCCATTGTCACTTCTCTCCCACACGAGCGATCGAGATATCTTGAGTTTACTCTGTGGAGATATCTTGAGTTTACTCTCTACGCCGTACTTCCTCTCCTAACAAAACCCTATTTCTCTTATTCAACCCTATTTTCAGACCCGACCCAAGTTTTAGCGTCATTTCTGATAACCAAATGGAGACGCAAATTTTCAAAAAACTTCAATCAACGTATTTCACACTAAATTTGTCTCACTTTTTGGGACTTCTTTAATTCATACTGGAAACCAACGATGATGGTGAGTGCATATATGCTATGCAATCTCGAAAATCCACAACCTTTGATTTAATATCTTTCTTTTGATTTTTCTGGCAACCCTCTTGGGTTTTGATTTTTCTTTACTATTTGGTGTTTCATTTTCCCCCTTTCCAAACACCACTATAGTTTTATTCCCCAAATCTCTTTCTTAATGATACCCTTTCTTTCTTTCTTTTGCAGGATTTGTTCCTGCCCACATCATGAGTTTAGATAAAAGGAAAAAGGTAAGATTTTTATTATTTATACAAACTTTCAGCCAAAAAGTTACCTCCGTTTTATTTTTTTTATCCCCGAGCTTTCTTAGTTTCTTTGATGGAGTGAATAACCCAACTTCCAATTTTGTGAGAATTTTTATTTTTTAATTTAAGTTTCTGCAAAAAATCCAACGCCGACTTTTTATGGATTGGGGGTTTTGTCATCCTTTAAGTAATTATAAATTTAAGGTCCTGTTTGGATTACAAGGAGAACACTTTTTATGGAATTTTTTATGATTTTTTTCCTTCCCATCATTTAGAGGAAACTAACATAATTATGGTTAATTTAAAGTGATGGTATTATAAATTTAAGGTCCGTTCATGTAAAAAAAAATGAATAGGATTGTTTGAATTTATGTCTTTTCATATATGAAATACCGTACCAAATTTTACTAATATTTTCCTCTCCAAACTTTTGCAGAAATTGCCTCCATTCAAATATAGCCTAAATAGAGTTATTCATGCCTTCTTTGGTATCGACACCAAAACCAACATGAATGCGGGCTAACCATCAATGGCTTTGTTTTGGGGTTAGTACTTACCTGTTCTTTTGTAGTCTGTGTATTTGCCTAGCACTGTAATGCCTACCACGAGTGATGAACAAATGGAAAATGGCCATTATGGTGAAATTGGGTCTTCTATTTCGTTAATAATGGAATAGAAAAATGCCAGAATGATACCACATTTTCATTTATTTATTGGATAAAATGAAATGCTATAATTCTTTTTTTTTAAAATAAAAAATTATAATTCTATGGCAGATGAGCACATAATTTTTTTTGCAAGTTTATTTCCTTCCGATCGTGGATATCAGCTGGATTATGAAGATGATTCCAGCCAATGGAAAGATTGCCGGGGAGGGATTTCAAAGTAAATAGTCTTTTTTTTAGTTATTCACTTTGCCATGGGATAAATATTTTAGTTTCTATCGTGTTGAATAGATTTATATAATTTTGTCTCCTTCTATATTTTGATCTTTTTTGGCCATTTTCTTAAATTATTATTTTCTTCTACTCTATGTTTTGTATTTGGGTATGGTTATGTGTTTCTTTTGAATTTGATTTATTTGTTGTGTTTAGAATGATGAGAATGTGGAAAGGAAAATCAAATATCATAGGTCATGAAAGCATCCTAAAATCGTGCCATTTAAGTAGATATTGTACTCTGCTTAGATTTGACTTTACTTTTGATGAACTTACTTTTTTCTTTAGATGTACATACTTTATCAAAGCCTTAAAAGGCACGATCTTAGCTAAGATCTAGGATTGTGGAATTGTAGTGGGAGTAAAATCTAGGATTGTTATGCCACTGTTTATCCTAGCTTGACACTTTAGCAATATTATATGGATCAATCACATCAAGTTTTATCCCATTGAACCAACTAAAATGCAAAGTTCTTGTTGATGTATCTCTCAAGATGCATTATTATATGGATCTTACTATTAAAGTAGTTTAGTGAAGAATGTGAGCAATTTTGCTCCTTTTGTTTTATTCGACGGATAACTTCTCTTTTTCTTAGATGAGTATCTTTTCTTTTTTAACTATCGAATAGTGGTTTATTATATTTTTTTTCCAAAATTTTCATTTTATACCAAAGTGTGTGATTTGTTACTTAATGACTTTTAATTTTTAGTATTGTTTCAACGCAACTTCTTCATTGTTAATTTTTCTATTATGCAAAAGTTTTCCCTTGATAAGAACTATTGGTTTGCTCAATCGCTTTCCTACCATTTCTTCCCTACCTTTCTTTCTCCATTTTATTCATCCCGTTCGTCGTGCATCGCACGATTGGTCACACTAGTCTACTACTATATAGCAGAGGGAAAATCGGATTTTTTTCTTTTTTCCTCAGAATTACATGTAGGCACGTAGGCGTTACCCTTTTACCGTCAACCCCTTTGCTGCTATTCTAACATCTATATCTATGAGAAATTATACGAGGGTAAAATCGTCAATTTAATGACCTTATCTCTATTAGACGTCCCCTCAAGGCTCTCTGTTTTACGCATCTCACACTCTCTCTGCCTTCCACGTGCCCTTTCTCGAGATTAGTCGACCCCTCCCCTTCCAAACCCCCCTATGTGTCGGTCTCTACTTTTTCCCTTCCACATCCCTCTTTCCCATGTCCCTTTTCCTCTCCCTCTTCTCCACAAGCCCTCTCTCTGTCTCTCTCTCTCTTGGCTGTTGTAACGGGAAAAACCATCGCTGCAATCCGAGATCTTCCTCTTCTGAAGTCTAATCACAAGGTGAGAGGACATTTTTTTTCCCCATTAATGTAAGAGGAGAGTGAAGATGAAGTTTATCCAGCTAGGGTTATTTTGATCTGTGTTTTTCTCTTCTTCTTTTTTCCTCATTTGTTTCTTTTCCTTTTTTAATCTTTTAAAATGATGGATTTTCATTTTTATATCTGGATAGGGTTATTTTGATCTTTGTTTTTTTCTTCTTTTTTTCCTCTTTTGTTTGTTTTCCATTTTTATTCTTTTAAAGTGATGTGTTTTCATTTTTATATCTCGATAGGGTAATATTGATCTTTTGTTTTCTTCTTCTTTTCCCTTATAGTGATGGGTTTTCATATTTATTGGGTATTCTTCAAAAAGTGGATTTATGCTGATGGATCCTCATGGGGTATTCTTCGAAAAGGGATCCTGGGTTTTATAGGGGATTTCTTGATTATTATTATCATTATTATTGGATTTTGGTTGCATGTTTTATTCTTCAAAGAGTGGATCTTCGAAAAGGGATCCGAGAGATTTTGTCTCTGCATGTTCTTTCTTTTCATTTTTTTAAATGGTGATGGATTTTCATGGATATTCTTCAATTGGGTTTTCCTTTGTTCCTTTGTCTTTGTTAGACTCCAAATTTTTCATTGTTTCCTTACCATCTTCCTTAGGCATGCATATATTATTATGAGATATAGATACCTATAAACATCTGGATTTATGTGCTTTGTTCAATTTCAGTTTGGAAAATGGGTAAATTGTCTTCTTCCATGTAATTTGTTTCTTTATATTATCTGTATTTATTTTTTGTTTGTTTCTGATGTCTTCATTTTTCACATTTTTTCATAATGGTTTTATATTATCTGTAATTTGTTTTGCACATTTATTCCAATCAGATGAATCTTTGTGGTGATAAACATGTTTTTAGCAGGTATAAAACTGTATGTTTTTTACAAATCTAAGTGTATTTCTAAAAAGTTTGTTCTTTTTTTTTTTAGAGTGGGGTGTTCTGTTTTTGGGAATTCCATGGTGTTTAAATCGAACTTTGCTTATGTTAGATTTTTATCTAAAAGTTTGTTCTTTTTTTAGAGTGGGGTCTTCTGTTTTTGGGAATTCCATGGTGTTTAAATCGAACTTTGCTTATGTTAGATTTTTAGGTCATATGGGTTTTCATTTGTATGTTTTGTATTAATTAATTTTATCTTCATGATTGGTTTTTAGGTCACTGTTGGTGCTTCCGCTTGGAAAACATTCAGGGGCTTCGTAAGGTACTGACATAATCTCCTCAATTAATTTTATATATACATAACTCCATTGCATTCTCAATGATATTAGCTTGAAAACAATTCCAAGGGCATTTCTATTGCATCTTTATTTTAGATTATGTATTATGCTATTAATTATTTTGATCTTCATGATTGGTTCTTAGGTTGGTTCTTCATTACTGAGGCTTTCTTAATAAGCAACATAAAGCCATCGGTGATAGGATACAATTCATCTCTCCTTTATGTTTTGCACTTCATGATTGAAGATGATTGCATTGGTATGACGTTGGAGTCTCAGGCTTCAAACCATATGCGATTGGAACATGGTGTTTTGGAAAGCTTCCGCCAAGGACACTAAATGCCAGCTATTATTTATTCCCTGTTTATACGACTTTAAATTTTTACAAAGATACAAATTTTAGGCCACTTTGGAAACATTTAAAATTATCGGCATATAATCTTAAATGCAAATGCTTCCATGAAAAATATTACTATTTGCATGTAATAAACATAGAAATTTTATAGATGCTACAAGTAATGGCTTCCAAGGAGGCCTTAATGTCACCTACAAAAAGAAATGAGCTCTTAATGTCCCATTTGCTATTTGAAGCAACTTCCTCTTTCAAGATGATCACCGGGCTCTTGGCATTACAGGGGCCTTTCCAGCTTGGTGTGGATTCATATTCCTGAAACCTTCTTGGATGGACAAAGGCTTCAACTAAGGGTATAATTCATATTTCTTACAAAAACTACTTTGATATTTATTAAATTGAATAACCTGCAGTATGGATCTTTCTTCATACATCTTATTTATGACGAATGTGAAAATTAGAAATTACCCATATCCAAAGATCCATTATTACAATTCTCCAACTCCTGATCAAACCGGGTCCTAATGACTATATTTAGTTCCTGAGCGTTTTTGAATTCGGGAATTGATTTTAATTGCAAAACTGATTATTGTATTCGAATACGCTAATGTTATTTTTGCCTAAACAGGAAAAGATTATTGCATGTAACTAACTAAAACTTCTTCAGACAGAATCAGAAAATGGATTTATCAATAGTAGTCCAAGGACAAATGTTCTGAAAGCTGGCATTTAAGCTAGCATCGAAAATGCAGCAGGTTGTGTGTACACCACCTGTTTTCTGTGGACCACCTGCGCAATGGGTTTGATTTAGACCACCTCTGCAGTCTGGCTCACATGGAGGCCCTCAGGTAGAGGGCTTCCTTATGTAGCATACATACTGTGACAATCTCAAGTCATTTTTTTTACAGCCATTATTTTCTTAGCTTCGTGGTAAATATCTGTTCACAAGCCCATCCCTATCGCTTGAATCCGATAGAGCTTAACAACTCTTTCTTTATTGAATTTATACTTGTTCAATTTTTTCCATTTTAACATAACCTCTCCAACTTCTCATTTCTTTAAATAAATGTATAGTCACCTAAACAGATCTTATCCATGACCAAGACCGAGGTTAGGTAAGTAGACAGGAATGATTTTGTGATTGTCCTTATCTCTGTCATTTATAGTTCTTATCAGCAAACATTTATAATTCTTATCACCAAAACATATAATCACCTAAACTTATCTTATCCATGACCAAGACCAAGGTTAGGTAAGTAGCCATGAATGATTTTGTGATTGTCCTTATCTCTGTCATTTATAATTCATATCAGCGATTCAATTTTGCGTAATTGTTTATGTTTTATAGGTTATAGCCTCATGTGCTTTTCTATTGCTTTACCAACTACATGATCCACTTTCTACATCCATGGTTTATACATGAGCACATGAGCTCTTATGGTCCACTTTCTACATCCTGTTTTTCTATTTATTGCTGCATCATGTTTTTGGATTTTATACTATTCTATAAAATTTCTTTTACCCTTATTGGTTGTTAAATTTACAAACATTTATTATCCTTTGTGATAAGCAATTTGTGTATTTCTGGTGCTTTTGTTTCAAATCAATTTAATTTTTAATTTGGTGATGATGATATGTTTGGACGTTTTAGACCTTATCCCAAAAATGATGTCTTGAATCTTGATAATATTAGGATTTCATCACTTTGTGGCTGCTTTTTGGAGGTTATTGTATCTTCCATGATCATCTTTCTCCAACAAGTTTTGATTTTTTCTTTAGGTGTACACATTATAGCCCTCTTCACTATATCACCCACTTTCACATTAATGGTGACATCTTTTTTAGTACCATTTTGTCTAAAATGACATGTTTGTTACAAATGACATGGCATCTGGCTTTTAAAAGATGACATGTTTGTTACACATGTAGAAATAGTCATCCCACATTAGTCTATTATTGCACTGCATGGTACCTGACATTTATTCCATTATTAGAGTGGTACAAAGTATATTTACCATGCAGTAAAAAGTCAATGTTCGGGAAGCATTTCATCTTTGAGTTTAGGTATACTTACCTTGAAATCTTAATGGAAAGAATGTTCTCCCTTATTTTGGTTATTTGATTTCTGGTCTATGTGTTAAATTTTAAAGCGTATTTTTTGGGTAGAAATTTTTTGGGTAAGTAGTATCATAATGTGATGCAGCACACACCCATGAGGTTGACAAGTTTGAAGCCCAGATGAACCATCCAAAGCAAGTGAGAAGGTCAGCCCGCATCCAAGCCCAAAACAAGGCCCATGTCCAACTTGAATCCATTAAGCATAAATACCACCATGGACAAGCCGATCGAGCTGGATTCCCGCATTAATGAGTCTGACCACTTTTTGGAGCCCATTTTTGGACCTCTAGATGGACGAATCAGAGAAAATGCTTAACAAGGACGTTGTAGATCTTTGAATTATCTTTCCAACGGATATTCATGGTCTTAATTTGACTCAGTGGTTGAAGAGTTATGGCTATTTTGGTAGACTGTGTTTGCTAGCTTTGACTAGTTAATGTGCTTAGAGTTCCTAAACTATTAATGATATATGTGAGTCCCTAAACTAGTTAGTGGAGTAGTTTGAACGAATTTTCTCATGTATGTCTCTATTTAAAGAGTATCAAACATATGTAATGGAGTTAGTTGAATATTTGAATGAAAATTTGCTTAGTGCATTTTCCCTTGAACCTTGAAGAGTTCTTCCTTAAAACCTAGAAGAGTTTCACTCCTTCCTTGAAGAGTAGGAGCTTTCCCCTATTGTTTGCATCCTTGAAGAGTTGCAACCATCAATCTAGAAGAATTGATGTTACCTATCTTCCTTGGCAACCTAGAAGAGTAGCCAATTAAGTTAACTTTCTCTATTTTGCTCCACTCTATTTCCAGAAACCCGTCCATTCGCATTCATCCACTTCCATCACCATTTTAGCCCTTTCCAGTATTTTTCTGAGCAAACTTTTGTCAGCGAAGTTGTAGATCTTTGAGTCCTTGAAATTTTGGTTTTTGAATCAAGTCATTCCGACCTATATCGACGGAGATACGCTCATTTTACTGAGCCTGCGCAAATCTGTTTTTCTTTAATCTGAATTCTTGAGCAATTGAGTGTGTATCTGTCACTCTCCCGATCCTTAGTCTAAGAAGCTTAGGAGAAGCTTGCATCATTTTGGTATCAGAGCTTTGGAGGAGAGGACAATGCCTCCAAGACAAGCCCGACGTCGAGGTGGTAGAACAATCCCCTTGGATGAAGTACACTCACTTGCTGAAAACTTGCAGCAGCATATGCAACAACAAATTAAGGATTTGACTGGAGAAGTTGAACGTCTTCGTACTGAAGCAAACAATCCTCCACCCCATTCCATATCTGGAAGAACCAATGGTGATTCTTCTTCTTCAGAAAGTGTTCAATCTTTGCGACAAGGAAAGCGCCCCCAACTCCACACACAAGGTGTTCGAGAACCGGATTGGGAAAAGGAAATCAAGAGAGACATTCCAGAATTTCTAGGAACTGATTCCCCTGATGAAATCATTGATTGGTTAACACTTGTGAATGAAGTTTTTGAGCATAGAAATGTCCCGGACGAGCATCGTGTTGGCATCATTGGCATGAGATTCCGAGGCAAGGCCATAGCTTGGTGGAGACGTGAGAAGCAAACCCGCCACTCCGCGGCAAAGATCCTATCACTCGATGGAGAAAGATGAAGGACAAGATCCGCAAGTACTTCCTTCCCAAAGGTTATAAAAGAGATCTGTACCAACGGTACCAAAATTTGAGGCAAGGAACACGAACGATAGACCAATACACCAATGAATTCAATGAGTTGGTAATTCGCAACAATATTCAAGACCCGTAGGAGATGCTCGTGAACAAGTATTTGGGAGGCCTTCAACTTAATATCCAAGACACCCTTGATGTTCTTGACATCTGGGATTTGGGAGATGCACACCAAAGAGCTCTCAAGGTGGAGCGTTCGTGCTCTCGGAAGCCACAATCCACATCTTTCACAAACCGAACAGTTCAAGGTTCGGTTGGCACCACCAAAGCCGGCAACACAAGTGCACACCACACTAGCATCAACAAAGCCCCTACTCAGCCTAAGGTTTTTAATCAGCCCCCTCCTACCGGTCAAAGCTCTACAACCGATATACATTGCTATTCATGTGGTGAGATAGGACATCGTGCTAGCAATTGTCGAAAGCGACAAGCGGAAAGCATTACTTGTGGAAAATGAATATGATGATCCAGGTGAGGAAGACGCTGATATTGACCCAAAGGATGATGAAAGTAACTCAGAGGATGAGCAAGTGCCTAATGCCGATATTGGTGAGCTCCTTATGATGCGGAAAATTTTTCTAACTCCAAAACAAGAAGCTGAAAATCGTTGGCTTTGCAACAACATTTTTCACTCGGCATGCACCATTTCTGGAAAGGTATGTCGATTAATTATTGATTCCGGATGTTGAGAAAATGTAATTTCTGAGGCGGCAGCAAACAAGTTGAAATTGAAGTTGAAAGAACATCCAACCCCTTACAAGATGTCTTGATTAAAGCGAGTTATGGAGGTCACCGTTTCCAAACGTTGTCTTGTCAATCTTTCTATTGCTTCCATCTACTTTGACAAGATATGGTGTGATATTATACCTATGGATTGTAGTCATATCATCCTTGGCCGTCCATGGCAATTTGATAAGAAAATAATCCATGACGGGTATCGCAACACTTACTCTTTTGACTATGGAGGAAAGAAGATTACTTTAGCACCTAGTAAAGAGCCAATTCAAACTCCTTTGGTTGAAAACTCCCCATCCTCTGTGATGAAAGATGTAAAGAGTGCTATGGAAGGGGTTAGTGTTATATACATCTTACTTAACAAGTCTGATATTGGAGATGTGGTTGCACCAATCATTCCGAACCAAGTCAAGCCTCTTTTGGAAGAATTTAAAGATGTATTTCCATTAGACCTTCCCTCTGGCCTTCCCCCCTTGAGAGACATTCAGCACCAAATTGATTTGCTGCCCGGTGCATCTTTACCCAACCTAGCTCACTATCGGATGAGTCCGGTGGAGCATGAAGAACTACAATGGCAAATCATGGAACAATTGAACAAAGGTTTCATAAGGGAGAGTCTCAGCCCATGTGCTGTTCCAGCCCTTTTGGTGCCTAAGAAAAATGGGACTTGGAGAATGTGTGTTGATAGTAGAGCAATCAAAATCACCATCAAATACCGCTTTCCGATCCCTCGCCTTGATGATCTTTTGGACCAACTTTCCGGTGCCACCATCTTCTCGAAGTTAGATTTAAAGAGCGGATATCATCAAATCCGAATCAAGTCCGGAGATGAATGGAAGACGGCATTCAAGACCAAAGATGGACTATTTGAGTGGCTAGTCATGCCATTTGGATTGTCCAATGCACCTTCCACCTTCATGAGGTTCATAACACAGGTTCTAAAGCCGTATCTTGGACGTTTTGTTGTTGTTTATTTTGATGATATTTTGATTTATAGCAAGACTACTAATGAGCACTTGCAGCACCTTCAAGATGTGTTACGCTTGCTAAGGCAAGAACGCCTATACGTAGCCCCTGAAAAGTGTTACTTCATGGTGCCACAAATCCTATTCCTTCGATTTAACATTTCAAGAGAAGGGATTTCAGTTGATGATGCCAAGATCAAGGTGATCCAAGAATGGCCAACCCCAACAAACGTGCATGATGTTTGAAGTTTCCATGGCCTAGCTTCCTTCTACCGACGATTCATTGCACACTTCAGTTCTATTGCTGCCCCACCCACTTCTTATATGAAGAAAGGTGTTTTTAAGTGGACCATTGAAGCCCAAAGAAGCTTTGAACAACTCAAGGAAAAGTTATGTACAGCCCCGGTCCTTGCGCTTCCCAACTTCGATCTCATTTTTTAGGTTCATTGTGATGCATCAGGAACCGGCATAGGAGGAGTTCTAAGTCAAAGAGGACGTCCCATTGCATTCTTCAGTGAGAAATTAAATGGTGCCAAGATCAAATATAGTACCTATGATTTGGAGTTTTATGCCTTGTTTCGCACACTTAAACATTGGAGACAATATCTAATTCATAGAGAATTTATTTTGTACACTGACCATGAAGCATTGAAGTACATTTCAGGTCAGCAAAAGCTCAATT
Organism: Tasmannia lanceolata; assembly: GCF_043159265.1. Lineage (NCBI taxonomy): Eukaryota > Viridiplantae > Streptophyta > Magnoliopsida > Canellales > Winteraceae > Tasmannia > Tasmannia lanceolata. The sequence goes on along the minus strand of NW_027518695.1, from coordinate 58,238,077 downwards.
CTCGGTGTGCAAAATGGGCAGAATATCTTCAAGATTTCACCTTCAACATCAAGCACAAAGCGGGTGTACAAAATTAGGTTGCCGATGCTCTTAGCCGAAAGAAAAGCTTGCTCAATACCATGCGCACTACCGTGCTCGGCTTTGACTCCTTCCAACAACTGTACATGGATGATGAATATTTTTCCAAACTCATATCAGATGCTCAAGATAAGAAGCTTGCTTATTTCACCTTATGTGATGGTTTTCTCTTCAAAGGAAATCGCTTAAGTGTACCGGATTGCTCTCTTTGGCAAAAGGTGATTGGTGAGATACATAATGAAGGTCATTTTGGTTGTGACAGAACTCTCCAGCTCGTTTCAGCAAAGTACTTTTGGCCACATCAGAAACGGGATGTACATCGTTATGTTATGAGATGCCGAAATTGTCAAATTGGTAAAGGACAAGCTACAAATGCCGGTCTCTATTTGCCTTTGCCTATACCACATGCACTATGGGAGGATATATCCATGGATTTTGTCCTTGGATTGCCACGGACACACCGAGGAATGGATTCCATATTTGTGGTCTTTGATAGATTTTCCAAAATGGCACATTTCATACCTTGCCGAAAGACTATGGATGCCTCGCGCATTGCTAGGTTATTTTTCAAAGAAATCTTCAGAATGCATGGAGTACCAAATACCATCACTTCAGACCGAGACACGAAGTTCTTTAGTCACTTTTGGCGTCAATTATGGAAGAGTATTGGGACCACACTGCAGTATAGTACTGTGTTCCACCCTCAAACTGATGGGTAAACCGAAGTTGTAAACCGATCATTGGAAAATTTGTTGAGAACCTTGATTGATGACAATCCCCGTTCTTGGGAAGACCGCTTATTACTTGGAGAATTTGCTTACAACAGTTCGGTGAACCGTTCTACAGGTTGCAGCCCTTTCTTGGTTATCTATGGGCGACAACCCAAGTCAGCACTAAATCTTGCACCTATTCCATTTGCTGAAAAGCCCATTGCCCAAGTTGAAGATTTTGTATCTCAAATGAAGCTTATACATGAAGATGCTCATCGTAAGCTGCAAAGTAAATTTGAGACCTATAAGAAGGCTGTTGATAAGAGGCGTCTTGAAGTCATATTTGAACTCGGAGATTTTGTTTGGGCTTACTTGCCATCGGAACGTCACCCCGTAGGAAGCTACAACAAGCTTAGTGATAGAAAGCTTGGTCCACTTGAAGTACTTGAAAGCATCAATCCCAATGCATATCGTCTCAAGCTTCCTTCCCATATGAAGATACATGATGTGTTTAACGTCTGCCATTTGACACCTTATATGGGAGATTCCACTAATGATGATACCTCAAATTCAGAGATGAATTCTTTCAAACAAGAGGGGAATGATGCAGCCCACACCCATGAGGTTGACAAGTTTGAAGCCCAGATGAACCATCCAAAGCAAGTGAGAAGGTCAGCCCGCATCCAAGGGCAACACAAGGCCCATGTCCAACTTGAATCCATTAAGCATAAAGACCACCATGGACACGCCGATCGAGCTGGATTCCCGCATTAATAAGTCTGACCAATTTTTTGAGCTCCTTTTTGGACCACTAGATGGACGAATCAGAGACAATGCTTAACTAGGAAGTTATAGGTCTTTGAATTATCTTTCCAACGGATATTCAGGGTCTTAATTTGGCTCAGGGGTTGAAGAGTTATGGCTATTTTGGTAGACTGTGTTTGCTAGTTTTGACTAGTTAATGTGCTTAGAGTTCCTAAACTATTAATGATGTATGTGAGTCCCTAAACTAGTTAGTGGACTAGTTTGAACGGATTTTCACATGTATTTATCTATTTAAAGAGTATCAAACATATGTAATGGAGTTAGTTGAATATTTGAATGAAAATTTGCTTAGTGCATTTTCCCTTGAACCTTGAAGAGTTCTTCCTTGAAACCTAGAAGAGTTTCACTCCTTCCTTGAAGAGTAAGAGCTTTCCCCTATTGCTTGCATCCTTGAAGAGTTGCAACCATCAATCTAGAAGAATTGATGTTACCTATCTTCCTTAGCAACCTAGAAGAGTAGCCATTGAAGTTATCTTTCTCTATTTTGCCCCACTCTATTTCTAGAAACCTGTCCATTCGCATTCATCCACTTCCATCACCATTTCGAGCCCTTTCCAATATTTTTCCGAGTAAACTTTTGTCAGTAAAGTTGTAAATCTTTGAGTCCTTGAAATTTTGGCATTTGAATCTAGTCATTCCAACCTATATCGAGGGAGATACGCTCATTTTACTAAGCTTGCGCAAATCTGTTTTTCTTGAATCAGAATTCTTGAGCAATTGAGTGTGTGTCTGTCACTCTCCCGATCCTTAATCCAAGAAGCCTAGGAGAGGCTTGCATCATAATGGTATGAGGAACAAAAGTGTAGAAATGTTACTGTATATGGACCTTTTTGTTGATTTCACCTTTTTAAGGTTCTGGATATGACCAATCTAGTTTTTGGATGTTTTGTATTGCAGGACAGGACTCCTGGTCTCTAATGCTATTCTAATATTAATGAAATATGTCAATTTAAAAAAAAAAAAAAAAAAAGGACATCAAAAGAAAAAGCCGACTGAGAGGGTTGACAAAACGAAAATACAAATACAAGAAAGGAAGAACGATACGAAAAGGCACATCACGGGCATGAGGAAGTCAAACAACTCAAGCTCCGGCCTCCCCACTCCTCTAGCGAGACCGTCCGCATCATAATTCGTCGACCTTTTCACATGCTGGAATACAACTCCCACTCCACACTATAACATTCTGTGAATCCCTATCCACTATCACCTTAGCCATGCCAAGAGACTCAGTTAATCTGATTCCCCGCAAAGCCGCTCTGATCTCTGCTTCATTAGAATCCGCCATTCTTATCGGGCCAGACAAAGCCCAAATCACGGATCCCATCACCACCAATCCCTGAAGGATCGGGATTTTCGAGGCTAGATCCATCAAAGTTGATTTTTAGGAAGCCCGGTGATGGGGGACACCATTGAGGACCACCCTTCTTAACACTCAACACTGGAGCAGACCTCCGGGGGGGACACCATTGAGGGCCACCCTTCTTAACACTCAACGCTCGAGCCCAAGAAGTAGGCAGTGTTTTACATTGTCTCAAATACATTATCCTCGCGTCCATTGATCACTCCCTCTCAAATCCTCCTTCTCCTAGTCTTCCTATTCATATCTCACGACCATATTCAACAAGGCGTGTTTTTTTTTTTTTTTTTTTGGTGAAAATCGTGTTTTATATTTTCCGTTTAGTACCCTGTTTAAAACTTTTACAGCAAAAAAGAAAAGAAAGAAAGAAAATAAAAACTCAGGAAAGCATTTGTTTAAAATGCATTTTAGACGTATTAAACGTGTTGTTTTTTCGCTTACTTTCCAACTTTACCCCACTGCATTTTGTAAATTTTAAAAATTTAAGCGTATTTTATTCTGTTTCCATTCTTTTACTACAATTTTTTTTTTGCCAAATCATTTTTTTCTATCTATGCTCATGTAGATAGAGAAGACTGGGTGACTTTTTGTTTTTCGTTGTTGCCAAACGTGTCCTTCACATTAAGCCGCACGTTTAACCATACACAAAAAAGTCTCTGAACGTCTGGAACCATTTTATCGGCCTTATATCTATGCTATGGCCCACCGATCGAATGCCACCTACCCATAGGCATTGGGAAGTGCCAAGTGAACAGAAGATATAGTTGACACACTGAATTTTAGTTTGCGGTCTACAAAGATCAAACATGCTTAACCATAAAAGCAAAAAGATAGAGAATGGCAAATGCAACACTAATCTTCTATTTTTGAAGACTAATTTTAGATGGTAAATGTTGAACATGGGCCCCATCCATGATGCTTAATACTCTTTTAGGGGCATATGGAAAAACCTCACATTTGAGAAAGAGAAAAAAAAACCCTAGTAAAAATACAGGCTCAAATAAGTATGGGGGTCACTATTCTAAAGCAAGTTTCCTGTAACGATTAAGATCACTGAGATACCTAGAACAAGTGTAGTCTTCCAAGTCAAAAGCATCTAAAAGAAGTGCCTTAACAGCAACAGGCTTATGTTCTCTTCCCATCACCTCCACTGTTCCATCTTCACCGTTGAGAAGTTGAACAACCTACATCCATGAACTAGGTCAGAGAGAGAGAGAGAGAGAGAGAGGGGCCTCTATCCCAATTGGTAAAGAGTCCAGGACATTAGGGTTGCAACCTTAAGGTCAAGGGTTCAACTTAAGCTTATTGCCAATCATAAAAGGGTTGGAAGTCCCATGAACATTCTCCTCCTAAATATAAAAAGGGATTTGCTAGCATCCATCACAGAAGGCCTTTCGCAGATGGCCTATTGCATGGGAAACCAGCCACACCGGCTCACTTTTCAGCAGATTTTGTCTTCATTCATGATGTCGCTGGTCTCACACGCAACAGGCCATCCGCGAAATGCCTTTTGCTATGGAAGCTAGCAAATCCCAAGTAAAAATTATAATTAAGCTCTTTATTTTTACAAAATTCTGTAAATGACCTTATCTTTAGCAATCACCCTCATTTTTGCACTTGCAAATTGAGAGTGCCACATTTTTTTAGAAATTAGTAGTGGCAACTTTGTGCCAATGTTTGTACAAAGTGACCACAAGACCCTTCACAATGCCTGCTTTTATAGATTATAATTTCTTAGGTAAGGGCATTTTCAAAATTATGTATAAGACAGGAGCTTAATTATATTGTTCTAGGTTTAAGAGGACACTAATGTTAAAATATAGAGGGTTTTTGCGGAGACTTAATTAGTAAAATCCCTAGAAAAGGAAAAATAAAAAAGAAACTTCATCAACGGAATTAATTACCCGATTCATGTGGGGTCGCATTGCCGATACATGGTGGATGCACATTGAAGCGGTGGACATTACACGTTTCATTTCACTTATGTTGTAGTGAGAATCGCCAAGACAAGGATCCACAAGTTCTTTCATGTTCTTCGAATCTAGAAGTGGCTTAGCCTGTGTTCACAGCAGGGTCAACCATTATTCCATGAAAAAAATAATTCAGAGTCTAGTAGGTTTGCAATTTTCCTTGAATAAAGGGAAAATTTTCGATTTGGAAAAAGTAATTTCAAAAGTAAGTTACCAAACATTGGAAAATGGAAAATTTGTTTCCAGTGGTAAAAAATTTCCGTACATCCAAATAGACCCTAAGGGCCTCTTTGTACAAATTAGAAATTTAAGTTAATTTTATTTACAAATTGAACATTAGTGTCACTTTGGAAGCCATTGATTAAGATAAAGATAAAATTATTAAAACCATTATGTGCATCATATAAGACTATAGGCAATTAAAATATATAAAATGCATGTAATTTTTAATCGGTAAAATTGTTAGAAAAATGCAAAGTTTTGGTTAAATTGTCAAGCAAGGGTACGTTCTTTTTATTTGTGAAATAAGGGCTGTCAGTGCTTTTAGAAATCCCAAAGGACAAGAATACCCTCCCTTCACTTTTTTAGCTCACTTCCCTATGCATTTTCACCTACCCTATCACCTTTTTAGCTCACTTCTCTAATGGTTCCGAGATATAAAATGTGGTTCCCTAGTGGTTCCATGGTGGAAAATGTGGTTCCCTAGTGGTTTCGGGGTATAAAATGTGGTTCCCTAGTGGTTCTGGGGTGTAAATGAGGTTCCCTAGTGGTTCCGAGGTGTAAATGGTGGTTCCATAGTAGTTCTAGGGTATAAAATGTGGTTCCCTAGTGGTTCTGAGTATAAAATGTGGTTACCTAGTGGTTCCCTAGTATAAAATGTGGTTCCCTAGTGGTTCTGTGGTAGAAAATGTGGTTCCGTAGTGGTTCTGAGATATAAAATGTGGTTCCGTAGTGGTTCTGGGGTATAAAATATGGTTCCGTAGTGGTTCCGGTGTATAAAATGTGGTTCCCTAGTGGTTCCAAGGAATAAAATGTGGTTCCCTAGTGGTTCCGAGGTATAAAATGTGATTCCCTGGTGGTTCCGGGGTGTAAATGGGGTTCCCTAGTGGTTCCGGGGTATAAATGGTGCTTCCATAGAGGTTCCAGGGTATAAAATGTGGTTCCCTAGTAGTTCCGAGGCATAAAAAGTGGTTCCCTAGTATAAAATGTGGTTCCCAAGTAATTCCGGGGTAGAAATTATGGTTCCCTAGTAGTTCCGAGCTATAAAATGTGGTTCCCTAGTGGTTCTGTGGTAGAAAATGTGGTTCCGTAGTGGTTTCGGGGTATAAAATGTGGTTCCCTAGTGGTTCTGAGGTATAAAATGTGGTTCCGTAGTGGTTCCGGGGTATAAAATGTGGTTCCCTAGTGGTTCCGGGGAATAAAATGTAGTTTCCTAATGGTTCTGAGGTATAAAATGTGATTCCTTGGTGGTTCTGGGGTGTAAATGGAGCTCCCTAGTGGTTCCGAGGTATAAATGGTGCTTCCATAGTGGTTCCAGGGTATAAAATGTGGTTCCATAGTGGTTCCGAGGTATAAAATGTGGTTCCCTAGTGGTTCTCTAGTATAAAATGTGGTTCCCAAGTGGTTCCAGGGTAGAAATTGTGGTTACCTAGTGGTTCCGAGGTATAAAATGTGGTTCCCTAGTGGTTCTGTGGTAGAAAATGTGGTTCCGCAGTGGTTCCGGGGTATAAAATGTGGTTCCCTAGTGGTTCCGAGGTATAAAATGTGGTTTCCTAGTGGTTCCCTAATATAAAATGTGGTTCCCAAGTGGTTCCGGGGTAGAAATTGTGGTTCCCTAGTAGTTCTGAGGTATAAAATGTGGTTCCCTAGTGGTTTTGTGGTAGAAAATGTGGTTCCGTAGTGGTTCCGGGGTATAAAATGTGGTTTTGTAGTGGTTCCGGGGTATAAAATCTCGTTCCCTAGTGGTTTCAAGGTATAAAATGTGGTTCTGTAGTGGTTTCGGGGTAGAAAATCTGGTTCCCTAGTGGTTCTGAGGTATAAAATGTGGTTCTGTAGTGGTTATGGGGTATAAAATCTGGTTCCGTAGTGGCTCCGGGGTATAAAATGTGGTTCCGTAGTGGTTCCGAGGTATAAAATGTGGTTCCATAGTGGTTCCGAGGTATAAAATGTGGTTCTGTAATGGTTCTGAGGTATAAAATGTGGTTCCGTAGTGGTTCTGAGGTATAAAATGTGGTTCCCTAGTGGTTCCGGCGTATAAAATGTGGTTCTCTAGTGGTTCCGGGGTATAAAATGTGGTTCCCTACTGGTTCCGAGGTATAAATTTGGTTCCCTAGTGGTTCCGGGGTAGAAAATATGGTTCCCACGCAGGGCCCATACGGGCCGGGTCGACCCGCGTGTCACCCAGATTTTTGCCGTATTTTTTAAGATATTTTTGGGAAATGACATCCGCACTACCGTATTTTGATGAGGACACTCCTCACTTTATTAAAAGTACAGTATGGCCCGCACCATAGGATGATCCAAACCGTTCATTAGATGGGCCACAGCCTAAATAGGTTGTGCCCCAAAAAGCATTTCCGTAGGTTTGTCCTAACCCTCTGATCAGAATGTTAGAGGGTTGGTCCTAACCCTCTATAGATCGGAGGGTTAGGATCAACCTATGGAAATGATTTTTGGGACACAACCAATTTAGGCTGTGGCCCATCTAATTGACGCTTTGGATCATCCTATGGGGGGCCATACCGTACTTTTAATTAAATGAGGAGTACCCTCATCAAAACACAGTAGTGTGGACAACATTTCCTATTTTTTTATGGGAATTTGCTAGCCACCTTTGCCGAGGCAACTTCTCAGCTTGTGGCCCATCCTTTGATGCAAAGATTGGCAGAAGTAATATGGGTGCAAAGGTGGCTAGCAAAAGCATAATTGCAAAAAATAGTAATCATTACTTCCAAAAAATAGTAATCATTACGGATTTGTGGCTGCTAAGTTTTAAATTAAAAATTACGAAAAAATGAAAGCAAAGTATTAAAATTACGAAAAAAATACCAAAAGGATGCACTTACATATGACAATTACCGAACTATAAAGTTTGACTGTCTTCCGTCGGAAGTCCGAACAAACCTTCGGACTTCCGAATGTAACCAATATTTTGGTTATGTATACTGGCTTCCATTCGGAAGTCCGAAGTTTTGTTCGGACTTCCGACGGAAGCCAGTAGAATAGGGATAATTCCAAAGATTTTTTTTTTCAAATTGAGTAAAAATTCGAAGGATAATAGGGATATACATTGTGATCTTAGTGTCATGCAAGCAACTATAAATTGAAGCTTGATTTTGATGTTTTAGAATTAAAAAATGCAAATAAAATGGATTACCAAACCCTGTTGTAAATGGCAACCTTCATGATTACCAAACCCTGTTCCAAGATTCCGACTCGGAAGTCCGACTCTCTCTCTCTCTCTCTCTCTCTCTCTCTCTCTCTATCTCCCTCATGATTACCAAACCCTGTTGTAAATGGCAACCTTCAAAACCCTTCTATGGAGTTTTCCACGTTAGAAAAGTCTTGAGGAAGAAGAAGGTGGTAGGTGAGAAGGTAATAAGTGCATAGGGATAGGGAGGGTATTCTTGTCCTTTGGGATTTCTAAAAGCACTGACAACCCCTATTTCACAAATAAAATGAACGTACCCTTACTTGACAATTTAACCAAAACTTTGCATTTTTCTAACAATTTTTCCTTTTTAATAGGTATCCAAAAGATGCCCCAAAGTTTTTTAGTGAAGATTTAAACTAGCAAAGCATATTTTTTAATCACCGTGCTTGGATTGCAGGTAAAATATTTCTTGTAGATTTTTTTTTACTTTGGAATTTTTCCATTTCCGCGATTTAGATTTAAATGATATTGTTATGGCTTATTTAGAGGGATATCATTATAAATTGAAGGTCCTATAAATAAAAATGAACTGGTTACTTTTTTCTTTTGTAATAAAAAAATGGAAAAGTAGGAAAATCTGGAAAACATTTTCCTTTCAAAAAATTTTAAGAAATTCCAGCAATCCAAACAATGCCTTTTTGTTGATCTCTGAAAATTCAGCAGAAGCTTTGTACTTTTAAAAATATCCAAAACTAATTAAAATCGTCAAATATTATATACATACGAGGAAAGTTTTTCTAGTCGGCCGACTAGAGAAGCTTCTCTAGTCCGCCGACCAAAAACACAGTGGGCCCATGTTCGTTGGATGATCCAAAGCATTCATTTGATGGGCCCTATCTTAGTAGGGTGTGCCCAAAAAATCAGCTCCATAGGATTATCCTAGCCCTTCGATTTGTGGAGGTTAAAAATGGACAGTGGAGGTTAAAAACACAGTGACCCCACGTTGTTTTGATGATCCAAACATGGTTTTAAATTTCGACCGAAATCCGAAATTTCGGATTTCGGTGGGGACTGAAACCGAAATTTTCCGAAATTTCATTTTTCCCCATTTACAAAATTTTGGACAGAAATTATGGTAATTTCGGTCCTAAATTTCGTTTAAATGCCATTATTTATTAAAACAAAAAGAGTTACAAAATTTCAGAATTTCGGCCTGAATTTCGGTCCAAAATTCAGGAAATTTGGTCCGGAATTTCGAACCGAATTACCAAATTTCGGATTTCGCCGAAATTTCAGTTTTCGGTGGGGTCCGAAACGGTTACCAAAACCGAAAAAATGTGCCTAAAAATTACCAAACGCAAACATTTGATGGACCATGACATAGATAGGATGTGCCTAAAAAATCATCTCCATAGGATCATCCTAACCCTTCGATTTATGGAGGTTAAAATGGACGCATATAAACTCTACAAATCTGTCCATTTTTAACCTCCACAAATCAAAGGTTTAGGATGATCCTATGTAGTAGATTTTTTGGGCACACCCGATCTTTGCCAGCGCCTATCAAATGAATGTTTTGGATTATCCAAATAATGTGGGCACACTGTGTTTTTTGGTAGGGGGACTAGAGAAGCTTCTCTGGTCGGCCGACTAGAAAAACTTTCCTCATATATATATATATATATACACATATAGAGGAAACTGTTGGTGAGCTAGCTTGCCCAATCACATGGGTCCCACCTTTTGGGGAGTGATCCAAACCATTCATTTGCAAGGCCTTATCATGGATAGGGGGTGTACCAAAAATCAGCTCCATAGGATCATCCTAACCCCTCCATTTGTGGAGGACAAAAATGGGGCAGATTTGTGTCTGTCCATTTTTGTCCTCCACAAATGGAGGGGTTAGGATGATCCTATGGAGCTGATTTTTGGTACACCCCCCATCTATGTAAGGGACTTTCAAATGAATGGTTTGGATCATCCTAACAAAGTGGGCCCCCATGTGATTGGGCAAGCTAGCTCACCATAAGTTTGGCGAGCTTAAGCTCACCAACAGTTTCCTCATATGAGGAAACTGTTGGTGAGCTTAAGGGCACCAAACTTATGGTGCACTTAAGCTCCCCAATCACATGGGGCTCACTTTTCTGTGGTGATCCAAACCATTCATTTGCAAGGCCTTATGATAGATAGGGGGTGTACCAAAAATCAGCTCCATAGGATCATCCTAACCCCTCCATTTGTGGAGGACAAAAAATGGGCAGATTTGTGTCAATCCATTTTTATCCTTCACAAATGAAGGGGTTAGGATGATCCTATGGAGCTGATTTTTGGTACACCCCCCATCTATGTAAGGGACTTTAAAATGAATGCTTTGGATCATCCTAACAAAGTGGGCCCCCATGTGATTGGGCGCTTAAGCTCACCATAAGTTTGGTGAGCTTAAGCGCACCAACAGTTTCCTATATATATATATATATATTCGATAGGTAAGCTGTGATAGAACCTGAGACCTCAAGGTCAAGGAACAAATTAAGCCTCAACCATTGAGCTACAGGCCCAACCCCAAAAATCATCGAATATTAACACATTATATCTAAATTATTTTAATAATTCCGAAGATTGTCTTAGGTTGTGTCCGAAAGGGTGCATTAATTTCTCTTTTTTATGGTTTTTAGTATTATTTACATTTATTTGAGTTTTTTTTTCAACCCAGGATTTATCTCATGGTTTTAGAGCCTTTTCAATTGCATATAAGTTAATATATTTTATATGTTACAAATTAAAACCTATATTACAATTTAACAAATACTTATATAGACATGCCAATGTGTCGAGTTTTTCGGGGTCACCAGTAAATAGCATTTGCTAGAAAAAAGTTCATGAATTTATCATAAAAAATGCCATTTCAAAAAAAAATTATCATAAAAAATGGTGTCAAAATTATATAGATAAATAAAAATCATACCCACATCACGAGGCTCTGCGGCATGAATCAACAGCCCGGCGCCCTGTTATAAGCTCCAGTAGGAAAACCCCAAACGCAAACACGTCGGTTTTTTCGTCGACTATACCGTGCATGAAATATTCTGGAGCTAAATATCTGAAACAAAAAATATATAAATCTATATTCATAATTTTTTTCCTAACTAAGTATACAGAAGAATAATCATCACCGTCAATCTACGATCGCTCCACAGCGAAGGGTGGGATCCACCAAATGACATAGTGAAGTTGTCTCTTACCCAAATGTTCCTTCAATGGGGAAAACTATGTGGTGGGTCCATTTCTCAGGAAGCCATTTTGCTAATCCAAAATCAGAAATCTGCAAGGTGAAAGGAGAAAATGATATTCCAAAGAACATTTACATTTGGAAAAGTAAACAGAGAATTTGTAAAGACAGGGAAATGATAGTATGAGATGCACTTATGTGAGAGCTCCCATGAGATGCAGCAATTGGACCCCCACACATTATTTCAGCACATTCTGAACCATTGATCTTGTGGGCCCACTTCATATCCCAAGACTCAATCTGATCAAATAATCCTGAAAATTCAATTGGAGGACTTGCACACTGAATTTCAATGGTTGTTCCATGGTGGGGCCCAACAGATGAACGGTCCAAATCTTTGATGATATCAAATGGATGGTTCCGATCACAACATCTCATGGCAACTCTAGTCTAAGTTGCATCTGACACTATAACTGCACAAAGAAATGGAAAATCGATATTGGCAATCCTTTTGATAATAACACTCTTTACTTCATCATTTACTTTTCTGATTGACGGTTATAGTTTTTTGGAAATTCTAACACATTTTTAATAGCTCATTAGAAAATTGTAAAGTATAGAGAGGAATCCCACTATATTGCATCAATACAATATGATTATCAGTATTCAAGACCAATATCAAGTGTCGAATTCGGTAAACCTCAAAAAGAAATATACATGGCTTTGTCAAAACCTTTTAATCAATTCTCAAAATTTATTTTTTTACATAATAAAATGGCTATGACTAGTAATAGTAAAAAAATTTAGTAAGTTAAAATAAATATAATATTTTACTTCTATAAAAAAGACTTGGTATTATTATGAAAAAAAGGATTTGTCCTGGTGTAGGGATACCTTATATCATAAAAAAACACACTCAAAACACGTGACAGTTGTAAAGTTTTGGTAGAATTATTAAAAAACAGATAAAAATTGTCTAGAAGTGTAATTAAAATTTTTAATAAATTAAAAATTTATGATAATTTACGTACATAAAAAAAGACTTACTTTTATTATGAATAAATTAAACTCAAAACATGTGATAATTGCAAAGTTTTGGGAGTAGTATTTAGAAAAAAAAAGATACAATATCTAGAAGTATTGCAAAGAATCATGTAATATTGGAATCGAACACGGATACTTCGTCCATTCAAAAGAATATATGTAACATGTGTTGGAAAATATATAGTGGAGATGGAGGGAAATAGAACCAGAAAGGAGATTCTTCAAGGTGCGATGTCACTTTCCTTAAGACGATATTCGCCCCCACTAGTAAGTGAGCAAGGGGTACACGAATTTGCCTCTAAGATACAATGAAGCCTGGTATAATCTACACCAAAATGGTTGTTGACACTTTGCACTAAGCGGAAACAAACCCAAGAACCACATTTGGAAGAAACAAGTATTTGAGATATAAGTTACTCTTTCTGCAGAAAACAGTATACTTGAATCAAACCTAAGAACCACCTTTGAAAGGAAGTTTTCTTTCTGAAGAGAGTATACATTGGTTTGAAAGGCTTTCAAGAGAGTAATTTGCTTCGGAAATTTGGTTCCACTTTTTGGCACCCTTTCTGTTTGATTTGCACCCTTACAGAGCACTTATTTAGAGCGGGTTCAATTCTGGCCGTTAGATCGTGCTCATCCATGATTCTACGGTCCAGATCGATCATGTCCCTTTACAGAGCACCTATTCAGAGCGGGTTCTATTCTGGTTGTTAGATTGCTCCCATCCGCGACTCTTCGGTCTAGATCGATCCTGGAGTGACTGTTGGTTTGTGTAAAACCTCCCTCCAACCCCATAACATCTAGATCGATCATCCACGGTGTGGGTCGCACCCTTTGGGCTCATGATTGTTGGGAAGATGGGACACAATCCAACGGCAGGTTCGATTCTGGTCTTTAGATCGTGCTCATCCGTGACTCTACGGTCCAGATCGATCCTGGAGTGACTTGGTTTGTGTAAAACCTCCAACCCCATAACCTCTAGATCGATCATCCACGGTGTGGGTCAAACCCTTTGGGCTCATGATTGTTGGGAAGAAGGGACACAATCCAACGGTCATCATCACACCAGATCACCACTAGCCGTTACACACGATCTGACGATTCGGATCGCACTCGCCCGAGCTTGCTCCTTGCGATGTGTCGTGCGCTCAAGCTTGCTCCTTACGTTGCGTTGTGCAAAGTGCGCCACTATAGCGCCCTACAGCCCATTGCCCACGCCGGCGGGTGCATTGCACCAACCCACAGGTCCACCCAATGGCTAAAACCCATTGTGGATTAAAGCAATAGAGAGAAGTGGGAAGCTATATAAATCTCTCTCCAACTTTTTTGCCTAACCGATGTGGGACTATCTTTCTAAAGCTACTTCACTCTCTTTTTTAAAAGCAATAGCTTTTATAAAACTAAGGCGCTTTTCTTTGTAAAACAGTTTCAAGAACTATTTTATTTTAAAAATACACTAACAATATGGAGTGTTATTATTAAAACAAGGGAGTGCATATATCATTTTGCAAGGAAATATTAAGGGTGTCAATGGATCCAGACGGTCCGATGGATCGTCCGAATCCGAACGTTAATGAACGAGATCTAAACATATGAATAGGATCTATGGGGGGCATATTTCGGATCATCAAATCTGGGATCCGAAAATTTTTGGATTGTGCATGGGCACGCCACATATACCCATTCGATAGTCACGATCCGAAATGGTTTACAAAAATACCCTCCAAATTTTGTTAATGCTAACCCTTCTATGAAGGGTATTTTGGTCAAAACCTCTCTTTGGGAATGTGATTTCACTCATTTCAGTCGTTTCATTTCATACTTTCACGAAGGAAAAGAGGAGGGGTTTTGTTCTTTATGCATCATATTCTTTGATAATAGTTATACATTATATTTGTGTATGTAATTTTGATTAGTTTTATTGTTTACAAGCATTAGATTAAATATAGATAAATTTTTAATTTAATTGAAGAAAATGCATTAAGACACTAATAGTGGACTACCATTCTATCTCTTTTTTTTTAAAATTAATTGTTTACTTAGCTTAGTGGGACATAATAGGACACTCCGATGGACGGTCCGAATTAAAATGGATCGTGATCATGACGTGGAAAGTAGGATCCAAAGAACAATCCGACTCCAACCCGACCGATAAGGAATTTGAATGGATCGTGACTGTGACATAGGTGGATCCGACCCGAAGTGGATCCGTTGACACCCCTGGGAAATATTGTTAAAAAAGCTCTACAGATGAAATAATACATGAGGTTCATAATCTTTCGTAAGAAATATGTTAGAGGTTCATAGTTATATAGATATATTAGCATTATATGCCATCAGAAGCTAAGTCCAGGTTTCAGACTTCATGTTACATAATTTTTCATTAAACAGAACTTTCTAAAGTTAGCATCATTTTAATTACAGTATTTGACTGTAGTTAAATTCTAGGTGAATCAGTGCACTTATACTATTAACAGGTAAAAACCAACAATTTTATTTTATTTTTTTGGAATCCATAAACATTACAGATCTGGTCTAAGGATTCAGAACATATTTAAATCAATTTTCATTAGTAACTTAAATTACCGAATAATTAAATATAGTTGTAGTTTCATCTTTCAAGAAATTTAATTTTATTAAGTATGAAATAGCTATGGAGAAATTTACATTTATAAGGTTTTAAATAACTTGCCCCACTTTTATGTATAGAGTATAGATACACTGAAACTTGGTGTATACACACAACATGCCTATTCATTCAATCCTCACTTTCCATTCAGGGGTCCACCTCTCAAATGAAACCAGAGTGATCCTAACATCCAACCAATGGGAATTTTAGGAGACCCAAGAAAGCTATTGATTGGAGATTTAAGAACATTTTTTAATCGGGCCATGATAGGCCAGATTGTTGGTAGTATGGTTATATACCAAGCTTCAGTGTATAGTCCACACATAGCATCAATAAACCTTAGTTTTTTTTTTTTTTTTTAAATGGATCTACACAAGAATTACCATGGAGAATAGAAGCTAGACTTCCATGTGAGGAGAACTGGAGAACTAAGTACAATCCTCCTTCCAAACCAAAACCCTTAGAAGCACGAAGCGGGGGCGGGGGCGGGAGCGGAGGCGGGAGCGGGGGCGGGGAAGCGTGGGTTCTAGAAAAGTCTAAGTTTGGGAGCGCCATGGGAGCGTGTATGTAATATTTTCTTTATATATCTTTCAAAATTCAAGCACATCAAAAAATAATAGTTTCTAACCATTTTCATATGTATCTTTCAAAATTTAAGTACATCTAAAACATAATTTCTAACCATCTTCACCATCTTCATTTGTGTGCACTCGTTCCTCGTGCCTTCTGAAGATGCACAAGCCTTTGTGCTTTCTCCAACGAATTACTTTGCAGAGTTGGAGGAGTTTGATATAAGGAAGTTTTTTGATCGTGGGACTTATAGAGTAATAGAAGCAAGATGTGAGCGTCATTAGAGCAGTTCCTGTCTCTCTAAGGTCGCGCTCCCTGGAAGCTCCTTCCTAAGGAGCGCGGAATCGAGGTTCCGAGGTGGGAGCGGCACCCCGAGAGGAGGTTCCTGCTTCTACAAGTAAACGAGCTGCATTTCGATGATTTATGTGAGCAATTATTCCAAGCTCAGACAGAAAGTCTCCAACTCTCTCATCCTCTTCCTTGTCTCTCTTTGTTAGCCTCTTCACTGCCACAAGTTGCCCATTTGGCAGACACCCTTTGTAAACTTCTGCATGGCCACCCTTTCTAATCAACATTTCTGCAAGTTTAGGAGAAAGAACAAATTACTGAAATATTACTTCAATTTAGAGAGAGAGAGAGAGAGGAGTATAAACCCATAGTTTTTATTCAAATTAGAACAGAGATTAAGGGCTTCTTGGGTTTCCTTGTATGCGAGCGAAATTGGTTTTTATTTGCAAATAAGATTATTTTAACTTAATCTTAATTGTGAATTGGGGGACATTAAGACCTCTTTTGAAGCCATTAACTATATTATTTCTATAACAACTATAATCATTATTTTCAAAAAAAATATATTTAACTTTAGAATCATTTGCATGTAAGATTATATGCAAATAAACCATTTCAAAAAAAAAAGATTATATGCAAATAAACCATTTAAAAAAAAGATTATATGCAAATAAATGGCTACTGTTTAGTTGTATATTCTGCTTCGTTCGTTGTTTCGTTTTGGCCAGTGGAACCGAACGATTTGCTGTTTCGGCGTTTCGTTTGGGAAAATACGCTACGTCAACAGGAAAAAATAATAGTTAAAAAAATAAAAAAATATATAAAAATAAAAAAAATGCTAAAAATATAAGAATTTTTTTTATGAACTAAATATTTAAAAGCACCTTTTATTACCTAAAATATTAGACTAATCACAATACATAAAAACGGCTAAAAAATAAGGGCAAAATTGTACAAACGGAACCACTAGAAGGCATTTGTATTTTAAAATAAAAAAGTATGTGTTTCGTCACCATATTTCGGATGAAACAGAACGAAACAGGCTGTTTCGGCAGAAACAAGCCAAAATGGAACGAAACGCCGAATGAAACGGAATAGAACCCAGTTCTTTTCCCTTTTTTTGGTATGAAGCGAAACAAAATATATATATAACTAACACTATTGCCATTCCGCCCAATTCCAATGTTTGGTTCAAAACATGAATAGAATCAAGGGGAAAAAATGACATCTGGGCAAATTTTATGAAGACGAAAGCAAGGATATGTTTTCCGCAGCAAGAGGTGGTTTCCAATCTGGTCAAAATGAATGGGGGAAATCGGAATAGGATGTCAATTTTGATTCATGATTCCAGCAATCCAAACTTAACCTTAGTTGCCTTTGGATGGCCAGAATTAGGAATCAGAATTGACATCATATAATCCCTATTCTGATTCTCCCTCAAATGGAATGAGAAAAAATTAAAATTAAAATTTTAATTTAAAAAATTATAATAAAAAAATCCATTTTGACCCGGACAGAATCAGAATAACACCACTTGGGGGTGGGAAATAGATTCAAGCAATTTTCCGCTCTCTAATTCCCCGTGGTGTTAATTCCGCCCTCTGATTCCGCTCTTTTTTTCTTAACCTAAAACAAGAATCGGCAGAATTGGAATTGGATCCCAATTCCATCTCCTGATTCCGGGCAACCCAAAGGCACCCTAGACGTTTAAAATAAAGAGCATGTGAACAAAATTGTAGCTGTAATACTAGCTCCACTTTAATCTCTATTACCTTTTTGGTTTTTCCTTTTAAATGAGGAAATGATGCATGCCAAATAGCATTCTTCTTTAAAACTTTTACTTCTTTTAATAAGCAGCTAAATGCTATCACAATGGTCAAAAAGCAAAACACAACCATTCAGAAAAGTAATTAAAAAAATGAAAAATATTATTATAAAAAGAGTGCATATAAACCTTAAATAATTATGAGGGATTTGCTAGGCAATTCTGCGAAAAGCCATTTCGCGGCTGACTTTTGATGAGAGAACAGCCACACGGGTTCACTTTTCAGCAGATTTTGTCCACTTTGTCACGAAATGGCCTAGCAAATCCCTAATTATGAATAAAAAGTTTAGTACTCCATAAGAGTACATCTAAACCCAAGAGATGGGTCCCACCACATCCACAAATGGGAACGCATGAAGAAAAATTTCAGAATTTCATGTAGTTCTCATAAAATCCTCCAAACTATAACGTTCCTGTCGAAAAGGACACAAGAAAATTATGTTTCTCTGACCTAAGGGTGCAACACGGGTCGGGTTGCGTCCGGCTGAGGCCAACCCAACTTGACCCCAAGAATCCTTTTTTCCAACTTGAACCCAACCCGACCTGATTTCCTACCCGACAAGGTTCAACTCAACCTGAGGAACCCTTTTTTCCACCCCCAACCCGACTCGACCCGAGTTCAACCCAACCCGAGTTCAACCCAACCCAAATATTTAAGCTTAGAAAAAAAATTCATAAAAAATGTTGGGCTGAACTCAGATCAGGTTGCCGAAACCCTCAACCTAATCCGGGTTGGGAAAACTCAACTCGAACCTAACCACGATCCAAACTCAACCCAACCCAACTTTTTTTTTTTTTCGGGTTGAACCCGACCCGAATTGCACCCGTACTCTGACCACCGTTGATCACAAGATCCATGGTGTTCGAACAGTGTGTATAAACTGCAAAATGCCATCTTAAAACTAACTTATTGCAGTCAGCGATTCACGGCGTTTGAGCCGCTAACTTTGACATCAGTCAAACTAGTTTACCAGAAGATACCGTATGTGAACCCGATTTTCTGGAGGGGTCCACAATTGTTGGCCCACTACATTAATATAATCTTCTCCAACAATTACCCCAAACCTTCATTGAAATAATGAAAAACCCGAGGAATGTAGAGCCATTGGTGTTAACAGTAATATTAAAAAGGGCAACGATAAATTCACCCCCTTCTATCACCCCGTATTTTTCAAAATAGACTGTATAGACCACACCATAGGATGATCCAAACCGCCCATTTGAAGGGCCACAACGTAAATAGGTTGTGCCCCAAAAATCATTTCCATAGGATGCTTCTAACCCTCCGATCTAAAGAGGGAATCACATTATGGAAACTTCAATAGATCGGATAGTTGGGATCATAAATTGCTTATATCATTATAAATTCATTTAATGATATAATCGTACCTTTTACTTTGCTTAATTCTTGTATCCTTATACATTTATTCAATTATTTAGGGTCAGCTTGCTATGCTTAAAATGTTTATCTCATTTGAAAATTAATTCCTTCCTACCTTACTCTCTATTGACAAAAGGGGGAGATACATTACCAAACTAATTCACCCCACCTTTTTTATATGACAAAAGGGGGAGAAGTTTTGGTAAATTGATTATGAATCCGTGCACACTTATGCACACTTATAGCTTCGATTCATTTACTAAGGGGGAGTAGTAATCATATACTAAGGGGGAGAAAATTTGCAAAAAGGAAAAGAGAACTTGAATTTGAATGTTTATATTTCTCTTATCTCATATACTTGTGCTTACATTGTTTATATTTCTCATATTCATGATTACATGCTTATCATGCTAAATCTTTTTTATATCTTTTCAATAAGCATTAATTATATTGATTAAGGGGGAGCATTAATTGTTTTTATCAACCCTTAAGGGGGAGGTCCTACCTCATAATCAATTTAGGTTTGTCATCATAAAAAAGGGGGAGATTGTTAGCCCAAGGGTTCAACCTTATGTATGTTTTGATGATCAACAAACCAAAATCGATTAATTAGGGACTAATGCCTTTGCATGATATTGTGTATTGGACAGGTACATTTGGAAACCACAACTTGCACAAGAGGCAAAGTCAAAAGCTTGGAGATGAACCAAAGAAGGTGCCTCCTCATGCAACCCAAACTGAAAGAATTCATTAAGTGGAGGAAATCACATGACCCATTCAAAGCTAAGTGTTCATTGAAGACAAACCAGGCTAAGAAGACCTTGAAGCCAATGCAATCCAAAGATCAATAGTTTTTTACATTTACTAGATTGTATGGAAGATCAATTCAAAAGGTTTTACAATTTCAAAGTGTCTTTGAACTGTTAGTGTATGTATATGCCTAAGGGCATATTGGTCATATATATATATATATATATATATATATATATATTTCTCTCTTTGTATAAATATATAAGTGAGGGGGAGTTTTCCTTAAGTCACAGACTCTTCTTCTCATTCTTTCCTCAACATGGTATCAAAACCCTAGGGTTTTGATCCCCTAGGGACCCCATAGCAACCCCCCTCCTCTTCCCCTTCTCCTCCCTCTCCTAACCCTAACTCTAACCCCACCCGCCTCTCTCTCTCTCTCTCTCTCTCTCTCTCTCTCTCTCTCTCTCTCTCTCTCTCTCTCTCCCGCCTCTCCCTCTGTCCCATCTCCTCCCCCTTACCCCCTCCCCACCCGCGACCCCGCCTCCTTCTCCCTCTCCACCCACGACCCCCCTTCTCCTACCCGCGACCCCCTGCTTCTCCCTCACCACCCATGACCCCCCTGCTCGTACCCCTCCTACCCGCGACCACCCCTCCCCATCCCTCCTCACCCCGGACCCCTCCTGGTCCTCCCTCCCCACACGCAACCCCCCTCCCCTTTCTCTCTCCCTGAAGCAAGCCCCCCTCCACACCTCATTTTTCCCCACCCCTTTCCCCCTTCTCCCCTCATCCTGAACCATTTAAAACCCTACAAAAAATCCAAAACCCTAATTTCCCACTTCTTACCTTTTCTCATGACTTAAGTCTCTTCTACCTCCTTCTCTCTTCTATATCCACCTTTTTTTGTCTTCTCCATTTCCTCGAGGCTCTATCTCATGCCCTCTTCCTCATTTGTCTCTTTTCGGAGCCGCTATCTCCATTATTGATCTCTCCGATCTTTTCCTCATACACTCCCTCGTCTTATTCGGTGGATGGTTCCTTCCCTCCCATGACCACAGTCAAGCTTGATGGTTGCAATTACCTGAATTGGAAAGTGGTCGTGGAGACCTATCTGATTGCTAGGGGGAAGGTATTTATTATTCGTCGTGATGCCCTGCTTCCACTGATCCCACTTATGAGAAGTAGGAGCAAGATGATGCCCTTATTCGTACTCTCCTCCACTGTGTGTTAAGGCCTTTGCATGGCCAGTAGTACACAGAAGCATTAATACTTGTGAGCGACTTAAAAGAAAGAAGGTTCATTTAACAAGTTATTGTGTATTATGCAAGAAAACATAGGAAAACATGGTTCATTTGTTACCTCATTGCCTTTTTTTCTATTACCTTTGGACGAATTTAATCAGAACCTTTGAGGTTGCGTGGATCTTTCAGAAGTGCATGAGAAGGGTGCTGCTTGGATGGAGTGGGGGTCC
Organism: Tasmannia lanceolata; assembly: GCF_043159265.1. NCBI lineage: Eukaryota > Viridiplantae > Streptophyta > Magnoliopsida > Canellales > Winteraceae > Tasmannia > Tasmannia lanceolata. The sequence goes on along the minus strand of NW_027518695.1, from coordinate 58,216,580 downwards.
GTTTGGTGATACGGGGCAGGCGTTATGGAAGTTATTACCATACGTAATAATATGGAATGTTTGGAAGGAACAAAATATGCGGATTTTTGAAGATAAGGAAAGAAAGCGAAGTTGAGTCTTGCTTCAAATTAAGGTGAAGTTAATCTCATTGGTCAAAGGCAGGTTAAACACTCAATACAACACGGGGGAGATCCTCAAGAATTGGGATGCAATCATATGGGAAAGGTAGATGAAGATGAAAATTACACCAAAATGGAATCCGCCACCGGAAGGATGGCATACACTGATTTTTGACGGGAGTTCAATTGGTAATCCTGGTATGGCTAGAATTGGTGGTGTGATTCGGGACTCAAACGAGAGGATACAGATTTCCTACTCTGAACCGGTGGGGGTATGTGATGCAAACGAGGCTGAAGTAAGAGGCTAAGAGCATTACTTTCCAGACTCAGGTGGTATTCAGATCACAATTTGAGGCCACTAATTGTTGAGGGTGATTCAGCAAACACAATTGCATGGAAAAACAATGTTATTAAACGACCGTGGCATATCTAAAATCTCATTTCGGAGATCAGGGACCTTATTGGAGTAATCAAGCCAAAAATTGAGCATAGACGAAGGTCGGCCAATGAGATGGCTGATCAATTGGCAAAAGAAGGCGTCACGTTGGAAACCACGGTGATCTACATTACAGCAGATTAGGCTGCTTCTCTTGGGTGTTTTTTAATTACTGTTGTAAACTTTGAACTGAAATAACAATGTGATGTAAACCCAGGGCTTGGGCACATCTTGTCCCCGCCCCTGCTTTTGTTATTGGGAATAAACAATCATCTTTCAAAAAAAAAAGATTGCTGGACCATGATACATCTTCCGACTTCTCGCCAAGTCTGGGATCAAATTGCTATTACCTACTCTGTGGTGGGGAACTTCGCACACATCTGTGCCACCTACTCTAAGTGGATGCACCTTCGACGTGGTGACATCCCTCTCTCCACCTATGATAGCCAGTTTGTTTTCCACTTCCAGCAGTTAGATGCTCTTATGCACCTCACCACTGATTTGACTACGACAGCTCAACAGCGTGATCAGCTATGTGTTGTTCACTTTCTCGAGACTTTGGGCCCTGAGTTCATGAACCTTCATCAGCAAATTTTTGGGTTCGACACTATGCCCTCTCTTCATGAGGTGTACTTGCGTGCCCAGCAGTGTCTTCTTGGTGACTTTGAGCCGACTCCTTCTGTTGATAGTACTGTGACTGCCGCCTATGACGTAGGTGATCGTGCTACTCGTGGTGGGGGCACCTTTGGTCGTGGCCATGGCGGTGGACATGATCATCTTGCGGGTGTGGTGGACGGCCACGTCCGTACTGCTCCCACTATCGCCACGAGGGACATTATTTGGAGACTTGTTATGTTCTGAACCTTCAGTTTTGTCCCTCCTCTGAGCCACGTTTTGGCCGTTCAGCACATCTTTCAGCACTGGATTCTTCAGAGCCCTTCACTCCTTCACCTCAGCCCAGCCTTGCCCCTCATGTTGATGGGGTCTGTATGTCTCGTGCCAACTATGATGAGTTACAGCATCTC